>NW_015388288.1:199676-202693 GCF_001527695.2 Protobothrops mucrosquamatus
CATCTCCTTAAACACCAGAGTTCAAAAGATCAATACTCATTCTATCTTGCTTCTTTAAAGTCCAATATAGAGAGTCACAGGGAATACCATGACTTGCATGATTCTAATCTTGCCTGCCTGTTTACATGCAGATTAAGGATGCAGGTTTCACACCTTCTTTACGTTCAGGCTACTATATGTGGGCTGCAAAAACCTAGATGGTACTAGATAGCAGGAAACACACACCAAAAAATCTAAGGTTTTGCTGCCATGTTGGGGCTGCTTGGAATTAGGCCTCAGAGACATGGATTCCTCATACGGTATTCCATTCTCTTCTTTCTGCCCTCTTCCCTTCCAATGTATCCTTCTCCATTAACCATTGCTGAAGCATTCAAAAAAGCTCCTGGCTGGTATATCATTGGCAGACTTTCTTAGAACATTGCAACTAACAGAATAACAGAGTTGGAAGGGACCATGGAAATCTTCTAGTCCAACCCCCTGCTCAAACAAATGGTTGTCCAATCTCTTCTTAAAAACCTCCAGTGTTGGAGCATCCACAACTTCTGGAAGCAACTTGTTCCACTGTTTTATTGTTCTAAAGCTCAGGAATTTTTCTCCTTAGTTCTAGGCTGCTTCTCTC
This sequence comes from Protobothrops mucrosquamatus, assembly GCF_001527695.2. Lineage (NCBI taxonomy): Eukaryota > Metazoa > Chordata > Lepidosauria > Squamata > Viperidae > Protobothrops > Protobothrops mucrosquamatus. The sequence continues at coordinate 200,296 of NW_015388288.1, forward strand.
TTTGATTAGTTTCCATCTGTTGCTTCTTGTCCTGTCTTCAGGTGTTTTGGAGAATAGCTTGACTCCCTCTTCTTTGTGGCAACCCCTGAGATATTGGAGCACTGCTACCATGTCACCCCTAGTCCTTCTCTTCATTAAACTAGACATACCCAATTCCAGCAACCATTGTTTGTACTGTTTGCTTGGTTTCACATGCAGCTGTGGTATCCTAATAATGTGAACCAATGTTGTGGACTTGTGGTTTGACAGTAGCATTATAAGCTACCCACTGGGGCTAGAAAAGTGGATGTAATGCTAGGAAATTATATATAAGTAATTTAAGTAATTTCCTTTAAGCTTCAAGTTCCTCCATTCTAAATTCCCTTGCCTCAAGCACATTACTGCTGTTTTCATGGAGCGCATTATTTATTAGAGCTGTGCAAGCATTTTACAGAAGCATTTTGCAGAACACACAAACATAAGCAAACCTCCACCCTTGAAACATTAAAGCAGCCAAATCCTCTGGAAAACCCACCTGGCTGTTTTGAGGCTTCCCCCCCCCCCTATATGAACAGATGTCATGGTCCCTGGGATCCAAAACTCACTTTGGGTGCACAGCATCCTTTTGGAATGCTTATGTAACCGTGTCATTTGTTGGATAAAGATGGTCTACATTTCCCGGGCAGGTGATCCTCAGTCAACAACCATAATTGGGAACAGGAACTCCATCGCTAAACAAAGGAGTTGTAAAGCAAAAAAAAAAAAGTCACATGACCATGTTGATTGACAAGATGATTTCCATTAAATGAATTACCTGTGATCATTAAGCACATCATGTAACTTCAACGTGTGACTTACTGCTGGCTTCTCCGTTATATTTGCTTGTTGGAAACTGGCCGTGAAGATCAAAAATTGCAATCATGTGGCTGTGGGATGCTACAACTGTTGTAATTGTGTGCCAGTTGCCAGACACCAAAACTGCAATCATGGGACACTGTGATGGCTGCAGCTTGGAGGACCATCCATAAGCCTCCTTGTTCAGTGTCATTGTAACTTGTTGAATGAGTAAGGACCAGTTAAGTAAGGACTACCTGGAATCTGTGCTGCACAATCCCTTGGAAAGACTTTGACTGGAAGAGCAAATTAGAATTGCTATTATTGGCGACCTTCTGACAATGGGGACAATGGGGAAGTCAGATTTATTTAACAATCATTTTACTAACTTAACAACTGCAGTGATTCACTTAACAACTGTGGCAAGAACGTTCATAAAAATGGGACAAAACATCTGTCTCACTTAGCAACAGAAATTTTGGGCTCAGTTGTGATCAAATTTAATGAAGAGAAGGACGAGGGGGGACATGATAGCAGTGTTCAATATCTCAGGGGCTGCCACAAAGAAGAGGGAGTCAAGCTATTTTCCAAAGTGCCTGAAGGCAGGACAAGAAGCAACGGATGGAAACTAACCAAAGAGAGAAGCAACCTAGAACTAAGGAGAAACTTCCTGACAGTTAGAACAATTAACCAGTGGAACAACCTGCCTCCAGAAGCGGTGAATGCGCCAACACTGGAAGTTTTTAAGAAGAGACTGGACAGCCATTTGTCCGAAATAGTATAGGGTTTCCTGCCTGAGCAGGGGGTTGGACTAGATGACCTCCAAGGTCCCTTCCAACTTTATTATTATTATTATTATTATTATTATTATTATTATTATTATTATTATTATTATTATTATTATTATTATTATTATTATTATTATTATAGGACTAACTGTACTTTAAAAAACTATCTGAATCAATCTGCAAAAATACCAGAGGACAGCACAGAGAAATTCAAAATTAACTCTAAGTCTCATCTTTTCTTTTCTTTTTCGTAGATTACATCTGGTAGTCCTACACCAGTGACAAACCACCACCACCCCGATTCATGCCCTCCTCAAAAATCTAAGGGGGGAAAAATCCTTATCCTTTCTATAGCCCTCAAATGACTTCACCCACATGACCTCCTCCCCTATTCACTGGGCCTTTCCCAGCCAACAAGTTGCTCTCCTGCGGTATGATTTTGTAATTTATATTGAGAGGTTGATGTTAGAGAAGGCTCCTGAAATACAATGAACAGCTAAGAAAGTGATGATGTTACTTAGTTATAATAATAATAAAGTTGGAAGGGACCTTGGAGGTCATCGAGTCCAACCCCCTGCTCAGTCAGGAAACCCTATAACATTTCGGACAAATGGCTGTCCAGTCTCTTCTTAAAAACTTCCAGTGTTGGAGCATTCACCGCTTCTGGAGGCAGGTTGTTCCACTGGTTAATTGTTCTAACTGTCAGGAAGTTTCTCCTTAGTTCTAGGTTGCTTCTCTCCTTGATTAGTTTCCATCCGTTGCTTCTTGTCCTGCCTTCAGGCGCTTTGGAGAATAGC
>NW_015388288.1:203166-242000 GCF_001527695.2 Protobothrops mucrosquamatus
TTGCTTCTTGTCCTGCCTTCAGGCGCTTTGGAGAATAGCTTCACTCCCTCTTCTCTGTGGCAGCCCCTGAGATATTGGAACACTGCTATCATGTCCCCCCTCGTCCTTCTCTTCGTTTGGTAATGAAACATCAGCAAGAAAGTCACAAAATTCAGAGAGCACCAAAAATCCCACAGCTAAGAAAACAAACCAATGAATCATCAAACAAATCAATTCAGAGTTCTCTCTTGAACCACAAAGGACCAGGTTCAAATCATCCTACTTTGGACACATTATGTGAAGAACCAGCTCTCTGGAAAAGATCCTAATGTAAGGAAAGGTGGAAGGAAAGAGAAGAGGACAAGCAACAGCAAGGTGGATGGACTTAATGACAATGGTGAGGGGTGTATTGTTTGAAGACTTGAAAGACCAAGCTAGGGAAACATTATGGAGAAAATCTATGAGGTCACTAGGAGTCAACAATGACTTGAGGACACATAGATAATCAACCAATCATATTTAAAGACACACAGAAAGCCAGGTGGGTCTCCTGAAACAGGAAGTTCTATTGGCCAGGACCGTCCCATTGGAAGGGACCCACTAAATAACTCTCCCCTATTTTACCATGTGCTACACAAATGGCATGCTAGCTTTTCAAAAGACCAACTAGTGTCAACAACTTCCTATTATGTGTGAAACAATTCTTTTAGCTCAATTATCTTGAAATTCAATTTGAGACTTTTTTTTTCTTTTGATAATATGGTTCGTCTAGAAAGAGAGACAAAAAAAAGTTATTAACATACCTGTGGCTTGAGTTTATGAATTTTTTAAAAAGGAAAAGCTGCTTCTTCACTCAGCGTTTGAATTATTCAGGTGCCTTGCAACACAGTCCGTGGCTAATTACAGCTTGCAGATGCAAATGGAAGCAATAATGATCACCATTTCTTGGGCTTTTATACCATGCCAGGTTTTCAACTTGAGGGTCTTCAAACATTAATTAAGTCTCACAGCACAGTGGTGCACCAGTCCAATGAATCGTTCGCAGCTGCAGTGGAGAGAGGACATAATATTCAGAAAGGAGACTGCTAAAACTGGGGTTGCAAAAATTTTATTCTGCCGCTGGGAGTCAGCAAAGGATATCTTCATATCACCCCTGCTATCTAGTGGTCATCTGGATTTTTACAGGCTGGTTCTATTCTAGGTCTTATGGGTCTTTCAGCTGAAATAACAGCCTGTCACATCTGCTTTCTAAATGCCAGTTTTATTAATCTTGGCAAAGAAACATCTGTTTGGGGAAGGGTATGGATTTTTAATTCTTTTTTCTGGCTGTTTTTTTGTTTTGTTTTGTTTCTTTAGCAAAGGAGATAAGTGTGGCTGCTTAACCTGATTTATTGGGGCTGAATGAGCCCTGGTGGCAGAGTGGTTAGAATGTAATATTGAAGGCTGACTTTGCTCACTGCCAGAGGTTTGATCCTGACCAGCTCAAACTTGACTCAGCTTTTCATCTTTCCGAGGTCAGTAAAATGAGGACCCAGATTGTTGGGGACAATATGCTGACATTGAAGACCGCTCAGAGAATGCTGCAAAGCACTGTGAAGCAGTATATAAGTGCTATTGCTATTGAATGTAGCCAGCTTTTTAATTTCCCATTTGTCCCTGGCAAAACTGGAGTTGGGACACAATGGGAAGTGTAAAGGGTGGCTACAGTCAGTCACGATAAGCAGTTTTGAATATAGTTCTTTCAACCAGCTGAGCCTTCACTTTTTGCATTGGTGGAGTTCACTGATCTATTTTGCAGCTCACTTTGCAATCCCAAAGAACGGCCGCCACAACACCACACAATTAACTCATTCTGGGGGCTTATAGAAGCAATATGGCCACAGCCACTAAATCTGGTGCAGCATTTCCATTATCCTGAACTGAATTGCAGTTCAAGAGGTGAATCAAGGAGAACAACAGAAATAGCCAGAATTTTATTTATTTACTGTATTTTATTAAACAAATGTATGTGGCTGCTCAACTCACACATAGGCTTACAATAAAATCACAGCATAAAAATCCATTTAAAAAACCCTACCTCAACCTTTGGTAGCAGCAACACAATCAAATTAACCATTTTGGCTCCCTCTCCATTCGGGGTTCCCATATCTTTAGGGCCTTTTAGAAATGTGATAAATAAAGCAACAGGGTGGAGGCAAATCATACTCATGATCAAGCTAATGTTGCAGGATCCAGTCTGGGTCAGTCACACAGAAGTTAAATAAGTTTTTGGACTTGTGCTAGAGCCCATGCTCAGGGAACGTCTCATGCACCAGAATGTCATACAGAGAGAAGTTTCCTGAGGATGGGCTTCAGGATGAGTCCGAAAGCTTGGAAGACTAAATCTCTGGTCCCTGTGACCAATCCAGATTGGATCCTGCAACAAATCATACTGCAAGGGGAATGATGTTCCATAGAGAAGGCCACCAAGAAGGCCCTTTTTCATGGTCCCACCAGATTACATCCCTAATTGATAGACCTGTAACATACCCCGCCTTCCTGTTCTGGTGGTCTGGGTGCAGTGGTGGGATTCAGCCAGTTCGCACCAATTCGGCAGAACCGGTAGCTAATTTTTTGTTGCCCAGGCCCAGAATGGACTTCTGGAAGCGGCATCCACACAGAGAACCGGTTGTTCCCATACTTGAATCCCACCACTGTCTGGGTGGATATAATAGGGGAGAGGCCATCCTTCGACTACCTTACATGCAAGTCCCATATTGTTATCCTCTTGTTTGTCCACGTCCCTCATACTCTTTTGAACTGATCCCATTTCTGCAATCCTCTCTTCATAACATGGTTCCTCTTTCACCTCTTCTGTATTTTTTTATTTTTTTTTATTTGTTTGTTTGTTTGTTTGTTTGAAAGCTCAGAAGACTAAACCTCTAGTCCCAGTGACCGACTCAAATTGGATCCTGCAACAAATCATACTGCTAGAGGAAGGATGTTCCATAGAGAAGGGGCTACCACTGAGAAGGCCCTTTTCTGTGGTCCTACCAGATTACATCCCTAATCGATGAGACCTGTAACATACTCTGATGAATGATGAAAGTAGTGTTGAAATGTCATATTGCAAGTTCCACCCCTTTGGGGCATGTATGTGATGTCACAACACATGTAGAAATGATGTGGGCTCTCATCACAATGCTCTAGTGCTGCTGATGTCTTGGCTTTCCTGCAGGTAATCACCATCTGCTAAATTGTGGATTCCTGGCCCCTGAACCAGGATGATGATTTCTCATTGCAGGGTAAACCATAGCCGATCATAGCATATTCTGCAAATTATGTCTTGATGAGTCATAATGATGCGTCCCCAAATATCTTCACAGCTTTTAGCATCTTCACTGCTAAATCTTTGACTCCACACAAGTATTTGGTGGTAAGATTGAAGGTCCCTTGATAGCATCTTAATTATCGAAAAGATGGATAAATGAAACAACTCACACGTCCATTTTGGCAAGTACTGGTTCAAAACACACACACACACAAGCAGAACCCTAGACAAGCTAGGGTTGTAATCATGAAGAAGCTTCTAATTACGTTTAAATTGGAAGACGAAAATTAAGCAGTTTGTCTCTCTGTAATGCATGGCCATTAGAGTAATTGCAGCTCTTTTAATGAACAGCATGCATATTTACTATAAAGAAGGGGAGGGGAAAAATTAATTGACGGTTTGGGCCAATATAAATGAAATTCCTTTACAACATCCATTTTCTGATCCACTTCAAGTTTTCAAGCCTATGGCATTTTCTGCCCTTCACAGATTCCCTTCACCCATCCAGTTCGGGTGAAAGCTTCCATATAATACAATGCAAGTTATAACACAGTGCTTTTCACTTAATGACAAGCATTTCTTCCTAATAATGTGCCCAGCTTTATAATGGTTCGCTCCAATAACACATATCTGAAAATTGCCGGCACTTTAGCATTACATCTCTTGAAAAATCAATTTTATTACTATATTTGTTTAGTCTCGAATAGTCTGCCCTCATATGTTTTGAAAGACCAGTCAGGTTCCTTCACGCACTTAGATGGAAGTGGGAAAATCGCAACCTCTTGAAGGTGAGGATACAGGTCCAAAATTTAGATATGCTTTCAACCTATTCACAGGGTAGCTTCATAGGAACTGAGTATCAAGCATTGCATAGTTCTAGATTTGTGTGAATGGTGTCACCTTGCTGTGCCTTATTATAGTAGTCATTGCTTCTCAGAAATAAAGTTCCCTTTNNCCTTTGCTCTCAGTTTTTTGGCTAACGTGCATTAGGCATACACTCATTTTTGCAATAATCAGAGCTCAGTGTCACTCCACTTGAATTTGGACCCTAAATTTTTGACTTTTTTAAAATGGGGTTTTTTTTACATTCCCTGAAGCACATTATTTCTACCTTCCATTTCATATCCATAAAATAATGCATATATGTCTGTATACGTGCAGACCTTAAAAAAGGAAGACAGAAAGAAAATCAACTCGTTTGAGCTGTGGGGCTGGAGAAGGCTCCTGTGTATTCCTTGGACAGCAAAGATGACTAACAAGCAAGTACTGGAGCACATAATTCCAGACATGTCATTGGGAGGCAAAAATCACAAAATTGCATCTCACTTACTTTGGCCATGTCATGCAGGGGAATTCACTGGAGAAAACAATTACGTTGGGAAGAGTTAGCAGTATAAAGAAACCAGACCTTCAAAGAACATGGTGGAAGGACACCATCAAAGCTGACATCAGCCAGAGCATTGTGCTGTCCTGTTTATTCACCCATACACACATACACCACAGGTGTAAGGACTCTTTATTAAGGTTTCTGAGCCTGAATTGGTATGCCCCAGCAATTCCCTGTGCCAGCACCAGCTCATCCCCAATGAATTCCACAGGCTACTCAAATGAAGCCAAGACTAGTCCTCAAGGCAAAAGTGAGTCCAGCTAAAGAGATGCAATCCAAAGTTTAAGGCAAGAACATAGCAAGGAAATGAACACATTGTTCCCAGCATTGTCTCCATCTGTCTACTGTACTAAATAGCTGCAGCCCATCAACAGTAATCGGGATGACCTTAGCTGCTCCTGCCTTTTCTCTGCCCTACTTGTTCTTGGATCAGGTGCAGAAGGCAGTTCTTTCTCATCACTGACTGGCTGCAACTACCTGCTTTCCCCACCTGAAGCCTCAGGGCTGTCCTGCTGCAGTTGTGCTTCAGCCAAATTCCTCTCAGATGACTGCTTGGAGCCATTGACCAACTGTTCTCCTGATGTGCCCGGAATGGTTCATCCTCCTCCAGGTTGACATCTGGAGACGTATCTGGGGAAGCGTGCAGAGGAGTCATTACAAGCATAGAACAACTCAAAGAAGTAGTGCAAGATCGGAAGATGTGGAGAGACCTGGTCCAAAGCATCACCAAGAGTCAGACTTGACTGAATGGATAACACCATTATCATCATCATCATCATCACTACCACCACCAGGTGCAGATCATATCTGAATGTCTGTATAGATCGGTGTTCCTCAACCTCAGCAACTTTAAGATGCATGGACTTCAACTCCCATGTATTGGCTGGGGATATCTGAGAGCTGTAGGCTACACATCTATAAGTTGCTGAGATTGAGAAACACTAGTAGAGAGACACACACACACATATACACACACACACCACATACACAATTTCTGAACAGCTCATAGGTCTGTGCTGGAGCTCTGCCAGGCAAACTGACTCCATTTGACACCTGGGAAATTTAAAGCTGCTGTGTATTGTTATTTTACAAGCTCTTATGCAGTGTTTGTTTTAAATTATGTGTGCTGAGATTTACTACTGCCTGCAGGAAACTGTGTACACAGGAAAGCACACTGGTCAGTATGCCTGCATCAGTTAAGAAGTGAGAAAAAATAGAGTTAGTGGGGAATTCCCAAGGAATGACTAAGACTTTGAATGACTAGTTTTAGATGTTAGTGTGAGCAAATCAAGGTTCCATCACAATAGATGGGCAGCTTCTCAACACCCTGGGATCAGAATTATTCATTGTCTTGATACTATCCCTCTGTTGATGCAGCCTAGGACTGCATTGGCTTTTTTCACATCTATTGAGTTGTAAAGTTTTAAAGCTCGCCTATTTTATATCGAGATCCATGCAGAGAGCATACCACACCATGGAGGCCACCACAGAGAGAGCATCTCCTATGCAACCACTCACCACACCTCAACGAGGGAATCACTGACTCAGGGCCTACAAAGATCATCTGCTGATGTAACGTAGAAACATATAAGAAACTGTATAGTCCTAACCCATGAAGGTCTTAAAATCAGCATCTTGAATCTAAATATTCAGGTTCTCAGTCTTCTAATTCAAAATTGTCCATCTCCTGAGCTGAAACTGAAGCACCAGGCATACACACTGAGTTATTTCCAAAAACCTAGGCGGTTGTAATATATTAACATAATAAATGTGTAGGTCTAAGCAGTGTGGCTTTTTGTAATTGACAGATGGCCAATTGACATACATGCCAGCCAAGATTTTTTGGTATGGCATCTAGTATTCCAATAACCACTGGGACCATCATGGCTGGTTTATGTCATAATCTCTCTTCAATTTTCATATTTGATACTTTGTGATCTTTTCCAATTCTTTCTATCCATTGGTATTGCCATATCAATTATTCACTGTCTTCTGTGTGTTATGAGCCAAGACTTTATCCATCTGTATTTGGAAATCCCACAATATTTTAACCTGCACATTCTCGACTACATTTATAACTCTATGTTCCCTCTTATTTTTCAGTAGTGGCACATGATGTTTTTTACAGATGTTCCAGTGAATCATTTTGGTGTTTGTGTTATGTTGGTGTTTATAGTCATTTTGTGCTATCTTCTCGCATGAGTTGAGTATATGATCTACTCAATGCTTTTTATATATATATATAAAAAAAAAGGTGCCGGAACTCACACATGTCATACAACCCGCCTTGCCTACCCTACAAGGTTCCATCCAAAAAAGGTGACGGAACTCCGTTCTGGGCGTTCTATGACAAAAAAAAAAAGCCCTGGATCTACTGCTTTTTCTCCTTCTTTGCACAATCTGTACTTTGAATCATTTGACAATTTCTCCGTTCTTGGCTTGATTACATTAGTTTGAATTGCTTTCTCTTGTGCAGACAAAATCAAGCCTTCAGTTTCTTTTCTTCAATGTTCTCATTGTAAGACATTGCCATCCCCTTTTCCCCAATTTTTGTAGAAACTGAACATTATTGCTTTTCCTTGCCACCATTATCATCATCAACAGCACCACCATCCAGTCCAGAGCATCTCTTTAGGCAAGGAAAATTTTCTAAGACGTTCTAAGAATTCTATTCATCTAAATTGTGCTCAGTGAGAAGTATGATCTTATTCTCTCTGGGCAGCCATCATCTACCATGTCTGTGACTTGTTCTAATTCTTAACTAGCTGGGTATTTCACCTTTGCTCCCACACAATTCTGGCCCTTTGCATAACTACCAGACCCTATTTGATGATAGTCCCTATCTCAGCCCTGAGGTTCTTCTAGTAGATAAAATGCATACCTAAACAGGAGCACTCTGTGTTATTCATGACTGAGAAACACTCCATAGCAGACTTCCCCATCGGGATGACCCCTAATGTATGGACTTCAATTCCCTAATTTTCCAAAGCTATGTGTTCATTTGCTAAAAATTCTCTGAGTTGATATCCTCATGTCTGGAGGTTGAAAGTTGTCCCTATTGAGACTTGCATGGGGAAAATATACTGCAGTTAAGGAAGATCTCTTAAGGAATAGGGGGGGGGAAACCCCTTCAAGGTGAGGAAAATGGAAACAAGTGTGAGGATATGTCCCTATCATCCTTAACTTAATTCTGCCTATCTTGTTCTTTGGGGAGAAAAATGTAAAGATAACAGGAATAATTCAATGTTTTTGAGAAGCTGATACCAAAGCGACATTTCATACAGATTGTTCCATCACCAGCTTCTTTCCGGCAGAGAAGATCTAATCTCAGCATCTTCTGATCCTTTTCTATAGTTCATTACTTTCTAATCACTTCTAGCCCTTATCGAAAAGAAGCTCTGAGCCACTCTGACTGGAACAAATCCATAAATCAAAGTAAGAGAGAGGTTTAGCAGAATGCCTTCCCTTTCAGACTTCACCTACCTCTGAAAAACTACAGAGTGTAAAGTGTGTTTGTGTGTTTGTGTGTGTGTGTGTGTGTGTGTATGTGAACCTCCAGTATTCAGAAATAGAGCTCTGAAAACATTCAGTCGGACTCAGATCTTATAAATAAGGAATTTTCCAGCCTGCTGCTCTTCAGTTCTGGTTGACTTTGGGCTTCACTTCCCACACTCTCCAAGTCAACCACCTGCTGGTTGAATGTCTATGCAAGTCAAAGTCCATCTAAGGAGCACCAAGGTGGAAATCTATTAACAGAATTATGTTAGATTAAAGCAACACAGAAGTCACAGTAATAAATGAAACTTCAGGAACAGATTGCTGGATTGTTTTTGTTTGTTTGATGAGGCCACTCTAACTGAAAGCAATTTTGAGCTTTTCAATTAACGGGTAAAGATACCCAAGAGGAATGGCAAATGGGCTCCCCCTCCCTCCATTAAATTAAAGTTTTGAGAGCGACTTTGGTACTCTAGTTAAGGCACCAGCCTAAAAAGTGGGAGACTGTGAGGACTAGTCTTGCTTTAGCCAGTTGGGTAAACTTGGGCAATGACAAACCAAAAAACAGGAGAGGGAGAGAGAGAGAGAGAAGAGGAGAGGAGAGGAGAGGAGAGAGAGGGGGAGGGGAGGGGAGGGGNGAGAGAGAGAGAGAGAGAGAGAGAGAGAGAGAGAGAGAGAGAGAACCATGACAACTGGGCTTTTTTGTTTTTTTTTTCTCCATTTCACTTCTCATCCAAGAAGCTTCTTCAGTTCCAACTAACCCTGAGCTACAAAAATTCTCATTTATGAGTTTCCCTTGAGGGTCACATTTCTGCGAGAATATTTTGTTGAGGCAACACTGCAGATTAATAATAAAGTCAAGGGAACTAATCATGGCTGGAAATGTTGGGGCTGGCATTCTCTTGGTTCTCCTCTCAAAACCTAAATCCTTTTCTCTCTCTTTCCACCTTTTCTTACCAGGTACCTCACCTACTCTTTTGCAACTAAACTGAAGAAGAGAGTGAAATTAAGTTGAAAACCACCCTGGTTTAGGGGATAAAGTGGGTGATTTGTTGCACTTTTCAACCCCCCCCCCTTTTGCAACTCTCTCTGACCACACTTTTCTTTTGAAATCTGGGCGAATCTCTAGAATTCTAGTGAGCAAGAAATGTGATCTCAGTAACCTCAAGTCTGGCTATGGAAATTTTAGAAAGCTCTTGGTTTCTTCTTTGTTACTTTATTTTTAAACCATGGAAGATGATTTCTGTACTCTGCACCTTATTAATAACCTACATAAAGAATAAACTGCAGCACTTTAATTTCAGTGTTTAATAGAATTGAGAAATAATTGCAACCATTGTGTCTCAAAGAGATTTTTATTTTTCGTGGATTTTTTTTTTGTTACTGAATCAGAGAAATTAAGGGATAATTAAACTAAAAGAAGGATCTTGTATTCTATTTTTGTGAGGCTCAAGTACTTCCTTTCTACCCATCTCTTTCCCCTGAAAAGTTCTATCCCTATCAAGATAGTGTCTCTCAGATTTCATTAGACAAAGATGGATTTGTTTAAGGCAGTGGTTCTCAACCTGTGGGTCGGGACCCCATTTGGGGTCGATCGACCATTTCATGGGGGTCGCCAAGCAAGGCTGTCCGCCATTTTTTTTGTCCGCCATTTTTTTTGTCCGCCATTTTTTCCCCCCTTTTCCGGCGGGTGCCTTACCTCCCTTGGGCTGGGCCAGCTGGTGGTCGGCCTGCTCCGTCTCTGCCGCTTGTCAGCTACGCCTCGGCCGGCGCAGGGGGCAGAACCACGCATGCGCGGCGCTCCCGGGCAGGGAAAGTCCTCGACTTACGACCGGTTGGGTAGTCCTCGACTTACGACCAGTTTAGTACTCGACTTACAATCGGTTTAGTTCTCGACTTACGACCGGTTTAGTCCTCGACTTACGACCAGTTGGGGTCACGGCATTAAAAAGGTTGAGAACCACTGGTTTAAGGGAAGATGGAATATGGTCTTCAAAACAAGCAGTATGCAGATTGTGTTGCTGGACATTTTAATTAGCTGTCCAACAGGTTTCTCTTAACGAACCTTAACTGTTCTCAAAAAATCAAGCAAGATCAGAGCTAGAGAGGAGAAGGAGGAGAGGGAGAGGGAGCGGGAAAAAAGAAAAAAGAAAAAAAGAAAAAAGAAAAAAGGAGGAGGAAGAAGGAAGGAAGGAAGGAAGGAAGGAAGGAAGGAAGGAAGGAAGGAAGGAAGGAAGGAAGGAAGGAAGGAAGGAAGGAAGGAAGGAAGGAAGGAAGGAAAGTGAGAAGACCTGAATATATCTTTGAAGTCACTAGGAGGCATTAAACTTAACTTAAAGTGGACTTTACTACTATAGGGGTGCTATGATAGAAATCTCTGTCTTGGAATGAAAAATGGCCATTTCCAAAATATTGTAGAACAAAAAGAGATGGATATATTTGCAGCCTCAAACAAGCAATTAGCATCCTCCTCATTAAATCAAGACATGGCAACAAAGAAGAGCAAAGGCAATAAGGAGGCTCTGCCTGAATGTATCCACTGATAAATGAGGTCCAAGGTAAACATGGCCAGCTTCCAGGATTCTGCAGCCAAATCCCTTGCTCACTGCAATAAACCTGCCTATTCTGACTCTAAGGATCTTGCTTTCTTCTTGTGTGCTGCTATAAAGAACTTGACATCAACCCTAGAAACTGGCTATAGTACAGTAAAAAGCCAGGTGTACTTAAGGAGTCCCAGTACTTGGGCAAACTCTAAACTGCATGTGAACTTTAGGTCATAGACTGTGGCGCTGAAAGCAAACCTGAGCAGCCCAGGAAAGCTTCCACCACATGTTTGTTCTGTCTTATCTCACAATGCAGGACACAAAATAATTTGCAATAGTGGCAAATATCTATAGCTCAGGTGTAGGATGAGGTTGAAGGTTTGTTCTCCGAGCTTGTGATTTGGTTTCTGAATGTTTCATTACCAGGCTAGGTAACATCTTCAGCAGAGTTTAGGGCAAGGGTCTTCAAACTTGGGGCTTTTATGACTTGTGGACTTCAACTCCCAGAATTCCTCAGCCAGACACGCTGGCTGAGGAATTCTGGGATTTGAAGTCCACAAGTCATAAAAGCCCCAAGTTTGAAGACCCCTTGTTTAGGGGATGTCAGTGTTCTGTTCATAAGGGCTTCAGCTGTGGGTGTGTCGAGTGAGAGTCTTGTGATGGGCCAGGTGTGAGTCATCAGTAAGTCTTGTGATGGGGATGTTACCTCAGGTGAGGGTCATTGGGACAATTCTACATGGACAATTGAAAACCAGGATCCACGAACACCGGCTGGTAGTCAAATGCCACAATCCCAAATCCTTAATCTCTTCCCACACCAACACCAGACAGCACCAGTTTGATTGGAGCAACACAAAAATCATTGGCCATGCTACCACCTGCCATCTCATGAGTTCATCAAAGCCTGGCTCTCCACAAGCAATTCCATCAACAGACACATTGATCTACAACCAGCCTACGAACCCCTCAGAATCCAAATCAACCACACAGCCAACCAGAGAGAAGCATCGACCTTCAACCAAACCATGCAAGCCCCCCACCCCAGCAGTTCACCTCTCAAACACCCTGAGGTAACCTCCCCATCACAAGAGATGTGAAATATAAATACATAAATGGTCTTAAGTTACGGGAATACTGGTTAGGAAATTTTAGGAAACCTCAAAGGGAAAAGCAATGGCACCAAAGACCAGGAGGGGCTAAATGAGTTACAGAAACTCAGGGGCTGCCACAAAGAAGAGGGAGTCAAGCTATTCTCCAAAGCACCTGAAGGCAGGACAAGAAGAAATGGATGGAAACTAACCAAAGAGTGAAGCAACCTGGAACTAAGGAGAAATTTCCTGATAGTTAGAACAATTAATCAGTGGAACAACCTGCCTCCAGAGGTTGTGAATGCTCCAACACTGGAAGTTTTTAAGAAGAGACTGGATAACCAATTTGTCTGAAATGGTATAGGTTCTCCTGCTCGAGCAGGGGGCTGGACTAGAAGACCTCCAAGGTCCCTTCCAGTTCTATTCTATTCTATTCTATTCTATTCTATTCTATTCTATTCTATTAACTGCATGAAACAAAGAGTTCTGCTTATGGCCTAAATCAGCCCTGCCTTCCAATCTAGAATCCACATGTTAGGGAATGTCCAAAACACATGTTTAGTAGATAACCTTACAAATTTAATATTTTCTGCTCAGCTTAAATTTTTAATTACAGGCACTCTTTGATTTACAACAGTTCATTTAGTGACCGTTCAAAATTACAATGGCCCTGAAAAAAGTGACTTATGGCCATTTTTCACACTTATGACAATTGCAGCATCCCTGTGGTCATGCGATCAAAATTCAGACATTTGGCAACTAGTTCACACTTATGACCAGTGCTTTTTTTCTTAAAAAAAAAAAAAAAGGTGCCGGAACTCACACACGTCATACAACCCGCTTTGCCTACCCTACAAGGTTCCATCCCCAAAAGGTGCCGGAACTCCGTTCTGGGCGTTCTATGAGAAAAAAAAGCCCTGCTTATGACGGTTGCAGTGTCCTGGGGTCATGAGATTACCTTGGGTAACCTTCTGATGAACAGAGTCAATGGGGAAGCCAGATTCACTTAACAACCGTGTTACTAACGTAACAACTGCAGTGATTCACTTACCACCTGTGGTAAGAAAGGTCGTAAAATGGGGCAAAACTTACTTAACAAATGTCTCGCTTAGAAACAGAAAATTTGGGCTCAATTGTGGTTGTAAGTTGAGGAGTATCTGTATTTAGGTATAGTATGTCTTTAATGCCTTTTTTTTGCTACAAAGTCAAGATGGCTTTCATGGCCTTGCCTGATTTATTCCTGAAACAAAACTACAAAATCAACAGTAAACAACAACCCAATCAAGGAACAACCAAGAAGAAAACAACACACTCACCCAAATTGACAAGGCAAGCCACTTGCCTATAAACAGAGAGCCAACCCCACTCCCTTTCAGCACTGATGATGTTACCTAGTTGGGTAATGAAGCATCTACAAGAAAACAACAAATCTCAGAGAGCACCCAAGACCCCATAATTCAACCCTGAGCTGCAAATATTCTCTTCTATTGGTCAAAACTACTCAGTTGAGCAACTGGTCCAAATTCTCTTGGTGAACTCAGTAGACAGGACAAGGCAGGACAAGAAGCAATGGAGGGAAACTAATCAAGGAGAGAAGCAAGCTAGAACTAAGGAGAAATTTCCTGATAGTTAGAACAATCAATCAGTCTCCTGCTTGAGCAAGGGGATAGATTAGAAGACCTCCAAGGTCCCTTCCAACTCTGTCATTCTGTTATTCTGTCAAGTAAGAACTTGTGACTTGGTCTTTAACAATTTTAAGAAGAGATTAGACAACTAATTGTCTGAAATGCTATAGAGTTTCCTGCTTGAGCAAGGGTTGGATTAGAGGACCTCCAAGATCCCTTCCAACTCTTGTTATTCTGTCTTTCCAGTTCTCCTCCCATTTAAATCTTCTATTGCACTGGTTTTACTTTGAGTAGCGTCTTATCCTTCCCAGCCAGTGCTCCTTTGGCGTCATAGTAACCCCAAGCAGGCATGATGTTGGGGGAACGATGTTCTCCTGACACAAGATTTGGGTCAACCCATGAAGATTTCTTGCAAAGCAAGAAAGGTGAATCAGGACCAGAAAACCAAGATGGTGCTGAATTGTGGGTCAAGCAAAGTTATGAAAGCAACACTTCTAAAATTCCTGCTTTAATGCAGGATGCTGAACTAGCTAACACCAGCGGAGCGAGGAAAGTGGATTTTATGACTCATCTAAATTTACTCCTGGTTTAATCTCCTGATTCAGCCCTTTGATGCCCACCAGCGAGAAATGCATTCTGCTTTCTCCAGCTGGCTATCTTTCCACTAGCACTGAGCTGTGACTTTCATTCCACTTTTTGCTTATTTGTGCTTTCCTTAAAAAAAAAAAAAAGCTTTTTGCTGAGTGCATGAAATGCGAGCGCATGAGTCAGCACTGCGAACCTGCAAATCATAGCTCTGCACAAGAAGGAATGCTGCGCCATTGGGCTGGAAGGACATTTCCAAATTCAGGAATACAAAAATGTTAAATGCGTTTGTTTTGCCGGGTTATGATTTTTCTTTTTCCTTTTTATCTAGAGCAGTGATGGTGAACCTTTTAGAGCCCGAGTGCCCAAACTGCAACCCAAAACCCACTTATTTATTGCCGAGTGCCAGGTGGGCGTGGCCCACTGGGTGGGCATGGCTGTGATCATGGCAGACTGGGTGGGTGTGGCCAAGGTGGGCGTGGTCACCTCGATGTTGCTCGTGGGGAGGGACACCTGCGGAGACCGGGCAGGGTTAGGGGAGATCCAGGGGGTCTCTGGCAGGTGGGGCGGTGGGCAGGAGGCTCGTCCTGTGGGGTGAGGTGAGGCAAGGTGAGGCAGGGCAGTGGTGCCATTGCCGCGGGGCAAGGAGAGGCAGGGACCGGGGCAGCCCTCGCCTGACACCATTGGCCCCTGCACACAGAGGCCAGCGAGCGCATGGGGGCTGATAGTGTCCGTCAGAAGCCACAGCCTGCCGTCCCCTCAACCAGCGCATTCTGCAGCTCTGCAGCCCACCGCCAGCAGTTCAGAGAAGCCGCCTCTGAGCCGGACGGACGGCCAACAGCTGAGGAGGCGATACAGTGGGTCGCTACAGGACGATACAGGAAAAGGAGAGCAGCGAGGCCAGGAGGAATGGGATGGGGATAGGGAAACCCGCCATGCTGGGATGCATCCAGCCACGTGGGACCTCGGCGAGTTAGCGGGCGGCTGGTTGAAGAGGGACGGTTGCCATCTCCAAGGCATGGTGCGCGTGCCCACAGAGAGGGCTCTGAGAGCTGCCTCTGGCATGCATGCCATAGGTTTGCCACCACTGATCTAGAGGCTTTAAAGTCTGGGGAATCAGGCAGTGTACAAATGTTTGCAATAAAAATGTAATAAATAATAAATAAATACCCTAATGAAAATGTTCACAGGCCCTTGAAATAAAGCACCAAGCTCCTTTCTTTAAAAATCATTTATTTTCAGCATTTTATGTGGTTTACTCAAAACTCTCTGCCTAGTTTAAGAAGGAAGGTTGTACAAGTAGTCCTCAACTTATAGCAGTTCGCTTAGTGACCGTTCAAAATTACAGCAGCACTGAAAAAATTGACTTGTGACTCTTTTTCACACTTACGACCATTGCAGCATCCCCATGGTCACATTATTTACATTCAGATGCTTGACAACTGATTCACATTTATGACGGTTGCAGTGTCCTGGGGTCATGTGATCCCCTTTTGCGACCTTCTGACAAGCAAAGTCAATGGGGAAGCCAGATTCACTTAACAACCTGGTTACTAATTTAACAGCTGCAGTGATTCACTTAACAACTGTGGCAAGAAAAGTCGTAAAATGGGACAAAACTCACTTAACAAATTTCTCACTTAGCAACATAAATTTTCGACACAATTGTGGTTGTAAGTTGAGGACTTTACCAATAGAGGCTCCTTTGAAAATGTGTTGACCAGGTTATAAAAACAGAATGGCAACTGACCTGGAATGAATATATCACATAAACTGCTTGTGAGTTGCCACAACTGAGTTTCATTTTCTTCCCGGATATGTGTTCATGTCAATTGTCCAAACTGACCCCCAAAAATGGAATTGAAATCCGTTATGTCTTAAAGCTGATAAGTTTGTGAAACACCATGCTAGCATGAGATTGCGTGTGAGGGGGTTAAGGGATAATCTACATTTCCTATCTCTGGGACCCTTCTTATTTGTCACTTTACAGCTGCATGCCGGCTGGGGAATTCAGGCGTTAAAATTGCCAAGGTTGAGAAACATGGTGCTACAACATCAGCTCATTTATTACAAGCTTGCATGCCTGGCTTACATCTGGGCCAGCTAAGCACCATAGACACAAAAGCTAAAACGTGAGGGTGGTACACGTAAATTGTTTAAATTTGCATTAAAATATGTTTGCCATGTTCTCAGCATGTCTGCTGTGCTATGCTCAAACAAATTAACCACATGATGACTTAACGAGATCATTCAATCTGTCAAATCAGTGCTTGGATTTCTACAGCACGCTGAATCACAAACTACAAAACCCAGTGGGGTCCTCAAGGCACTCAAAACAGGCAATATGACAGTTGTCACATCACAGTTGAATCCTCGCCTCTTAGTACATGCGTGCAAAGTGAGTGCATGGACAAAAGGGTGGGGCTTGGACTGCAATACCATCTTGCATACATACCAACACACACACACACACACACGGCACATGCCAGTGACTCAAGCTTAATTTCACCTTGATGAATGCATTATGCAAATTCAACCAAATTATAGATTACTCCATGCTGGAATGGGGTTGTAATTTTATGGGTGGCTTTTTTTTTTTTTTTTTGAGATCTTGATGAACTTTGTTCTTTTTTTTTTGTTGTTGTTGTTATGTACTATAATTTTTTAAGAACTCTGTTTTATTTCATTTTGCATTTCAATTATCCATTTTCAATCATTCATGGGAAAATACTAAAGATGCTTTTTTGTCTTTTCAAAGTTTTACTCTGGATCCTTTAGAGCACCTTATCTTTTAAAGAGGAAATGCAAGGAATCAAAACTTTGCAGGAAGAACAGAAAGTGTACTAGTGAGTTATGGTTTTCTACTTATTCACAATAATTCTAAGAAAGGCCCTATCTTTTCGTGATTTGAAATATTACTGCAGATGTCTGGCAAGCTTGTTTTTGAAGATTCAGCGCTAGCTACTTGAAAAAAGAAACTAGAAATACCACTTTCAGCCCTGGTAGGATGGATAACAATTACTTTCCTACAAAAGATGTCCTTTCCTTCCTTCCTTTTTTCCTTCCTTCCTTCCTTTTTTCCTTCCTTCCTTCCTTCCTTCTTCCCTCCTTCCTTCCTCCCTCCATCCCTTTCTTTTCAAATTCTTTTCCACTTTTCAAAGAACTGATGAAATATGCTCTTAATTTTCTATAAAGTGAATGCAGTAACAGCCACTATGGGAAATCAGATGCCCAATAGGCAGTTATAATTCATGTGGTTGTTTTCAGTGGTGCTATAACAAATCAGAATTTTCCCAGGAAGTTTCATTTGTGTTTGTCTGTGTGTGTGGTATGATATGCCCAGGATTATCCTACACTGTATCTCAGAATCTAGCCTAGTCTAGCCATCAAATAGCTTGGAGCAGAAATGTTATGATCAGAAGATGCTGCTGAATTCAAGCTCCAACCATCTTTCACCATTGGCCTTCTTGTCTGGAATTGTTACAAGTTGTGGGTTGTCAACACTGAAAGGTTCTTCTCTCATGGGGTAACTGAAGAATGGTAGGAGAAGCATGGGGATAGAAACAAGTCATTCATGCATTCATTCATTCATTTTTAGACATTGACTGTTTTATGCTATAAAAACTAGAACAATAAGTTAAAGGATAAAAGATGGATACATCCAGAGAAAGAAAAAAGCAGAATAAATATTACAGGGAGGCTCACCAGCCCCCTTCTACAATAGTATTTATCTTCTATTTCTTGATGCTGAAGAAGAAACAGAAACAACTGTTATCCTGCCACCATCCCAGCCTTCTTTTTACATTGTGTTTCAGCTCTGTTTTTCATAAACCTGACTTATGCCAGATGAGGACCACACTCACAATGTTTCATAGTGCCAGAGGCGATGACTCTAGCCAAGAGTGAGTCTTTTGGGTGACATCAGAATTAAATCTTGGAGCATCTTCCTAGTCAGTGATGAGATTCCAGATGCATTTTCTTATTGATGGATTGTATCCACACACTGCACAATCTTGGCTAAGCCAGCCTGTCATAATAAAAAGTCCATATCAATAATAATCAGCACAGAAAGGAAAATCAACTACCATAAAACATTCAAACAAGCAATAATCTCAAAAAGAAAACCAGAATAACTAATGTATTTTCATAAGAATCCAGGAAACCAACCCAAAACACACAACAATTAAAGAAGGCAAGAAATGGAGGATCAAGCTAACAAAGGAAAGCACTGGAAGCCTTGCCAAGAAGGCCCCAGTTATCATCTATGCCAAGCTGGCCTTCTTCTCAGCCATTACACATGTTAAGAATAAAAGAATAACACAGTTGGAAGGGATCTTGGAGGTCTTCTAATCTAATTCCCTGCTCATACAGGAGACCCTATTCCACTCCAGACAAATCGCTGTCCAATCTCCTCTTAATAACCTCCAGTAATGGAACTCCCACAACTTCTGAAGGCAAATTGTTCCACTGTTCTATCTGTCAGGAAGTTTGTTCTTAGTTCTAGGTTGCTTCTCTCTTTGATTAGTTTCCATCCACTGCATCTTGTCCTGCCTTCTGGTGCTTTGGTTTATTCCCTCTTCTTTGCGACAGCCCCTGAAATATTAGAAGATTGCCGTCATGTCACTCCTAGTCCTTCTCTTCATTAAACCAAACATACACAGTTCTTGGATGAGGAAGACCTTGGATAAAGTTAGAATTTTCCAGGAAACAGAATAAAAGGAAAGGTGTTCCTTCAAGTAGGCAAAGCCCAGGGGAATTTGATGTAATAACAATCATCTTGAAATTAAGTCAGACATTTACTGGAAGCTACTGCAATTTAGTCAGTAGAAGTGTCATATAAACCTGTTGGACAGAAGCCTGGAAACTACACTTTAGATCTTTTGCAGTTTCAGAGTCTTCTTCAAGGGTACCTCTACGTACACTGCCTCACAATAATCTAACTTGACTATCATTGGCTATAATCGACATATGGCTATGATTCTCCTCAGCACATTGATTGTTCCAGCTCCATATCTGATGATGAACTCCCCCAGCAGTTTGATGTGGATAATGGAAAAACTCTGGAAGGAGCAGGGATCCCAGAGGAACACTATATAATGGCTTCTGTTTTGACTAGCAACTGTCTCCAAATGACCCTACTTGAAATCTACTTGAGAGATGGAAATGAAACTCTACTAAAAAGTGGGATGCGTCCAGTTCCCAAGAATCCCAGGAGAGCCATAGTCAACAATATCAAAAGCCTTGGAGGTCAAGAAAGTCAAGAGAACCAAGAAGGTCATACTTCCTCTTTCAATTTTCTGACAAAGGTCACTCATCAGGCCAACCAAAACAGTCCCAACAGCATGCCCTGAAGCCATTAAGAAATGGGCCCAAAGAATCTGCCATCTCTAAGGATGCCTACCCAACTATGGGAAGTTAGAAACCAACCTGCAGTTGCCCATCTCCACGGAATCAGACTTCTTCAGAAAGATCTAATAATTGCCTCTTTTAAATAAGGATACATCCCATCCTCCATAAAAGAGGTATATATGAAGGCATTGGGCAGTCCTGTACTTCCAGCTTACCCCCATCCCTTTCTGGAGGGAGGGGCGCATGAGATCATCCTCATTCCAACCTAACAATGAAGATAACCTCTGTCTGTGATTTCTGGCTTTGCGTCAACATATTATCTTCTGTTTTATGCTGACTCAAGCTGTGCTATCTGGTGCAAACGCTGCATTTCAATTCTTTGTAACAAACCCTTCACTCCAATTGGCTATTGTGGTGGGGAAAAACCCCTCTCCCCCGGTCACTGGTCATTGCTTTCCACTAATTTTTTTTTTTTTGTAAAAGTTCACCAATGACACAAGTTCATTGATGGAACAACCCAAGAATAGACCACACTTTGGGGTTGTGTTAAACAAACCAAAAAACCCTTTATGAAATTGATAGAGTTCTGCCACTTCCTTCCTTTAGGACACCTGATAGGAAAAATTGAAACAATTCCTTCCTTCCTCCTTCCTTCCCCCCTTTCCTTCCTTCCTTCCCTTCCTTGCTTTCTTCCGTCTTTCCTTCCCTTCCTTCCTTTCCTTCCTTTCCTTTTCTTCCCTTTTCTTTTCCTTCCTACCTTTCTTCCCTTCTTTCCTCCCTCCCTCCCTCCTTTCTTTCTTTCTTTCCCTCCCTCCCTCCCTTTCCTTCTTTCTTTTCCTTTCCTTTCCCTCCGTTTCATTCCCTTTCCTTCCTTCCTTCCTTGTTTGCTTTCTTCCTTCTTTCTTTCCTTCCCTTCCTTCCCTTTTCTCCCTTTTCCTTTTCCTTCCTACCTTCCTTCCCTTCTTCCCTTTTTCCCTCCCTCCCTCCCTCCCTCCCTCCGNCCTTCCTTCCTTCCTTCCTTCTTTCCTTCCTTCCACAGGCAAGAGACAATGAGAAGGGAAGAGAAATAAGCAAGTAAATAAACCACTCAGGGGCTATACCGAATAGCAAGCCACGTTTGTAGCCAAAACAATGGAAGAAATGAAAGGGGTTTCTTAAGCTGATTTCATTTCCAGCCAATTAATGCACAGGAAACCAGCCGCTGAAGGCTGCCATGTGAAAAGGGCCTCTAATTCTTTTCCACAGGAATAAAGTCTTCCTGGGTCAGATTAAGATGCCATTTGCCTGAAGAATAATATGCCTCCCCGGCCCATTACATCTCTGCTTACTTTCAGTTATTCCAGTTAAGCCATGAAAGAAGTTTCCTGGTTGTAATTATTATTTTAAAAAAGGTAGCATACATCAGGGAAACAGGAGAACAATGGGAGGGATGAAAAGGAAAGAACAAGGAGGGGAAAGAAGAGATGGAAGAAAAAGAAGGAGACAAGAGTGTCCTAAGATATGGTTTAAAAAGTCAAAATGGTAGTCCCGCTGATGTGACCAAAAGTTCCACTTTTCTATATTTATTTCCCGCCTTTATTGTTTTGATAAATAACTCAAGTAGACTAATGCACCCAATACACTCTCTTCCTGTTTTGCGCACGACAACAGTCCAGTGAGATGAGCTGGGCTGAGAGAAAGCGACTGGCCCAAAGTCACCCAGCCAGTTTTCACGTTTATCACATTGGCCATGACAGTAAAAGTAGTCCTCAGCTTACGACCACATTAGGGATCAGTATTTCTGTTTCTAAGCAAGGCAGTCTTAAGTCAGTTGCACCCAATTTTGCAGCTTCTTTTGCCACCGTTGTTAAGTGAAGCATGCAGTCATGCAACAGTAAATCTGGCTTCCCCCATTAACTTTGCTTGTCGGAAGCCAGCTGGGAAGGTCGCAAATAGTGATCACACGACCCCAGGATGCTGCAATCATTGTAAATGCATGCCAGTTGCCAAGTCCCTGAATTTTGATCACATGAATATGGAGATGCTACAGTGCAAAATCTGGTTGTAAGTCACTTTTTTCAGTGCCACTGTAACTTTGAGAAGTCACTAAACAAATGGATAATAATGATAATGATGATGATGATGATGATGATGATGATGATGATGATGATGATGATGATAATAATAATAATAATAATAATAATAATAATAATAATAATAATAATAATAATAATAATGGAAGAGACCTTGGCGGTCATCTAGTCCAACCCCCTGCTCAGGCAGGAAACCCTATACCATTTTAGACAAATGGCTGTCCAGTCTCTTCTTAAAAACTTCCAGTGTTGGAGCAATCACCGCTTCTGGAGGCAGGTTGTTCCACTGGTTAATTGTTCTAACTGTCAGGAAGTTTCTCCTTAGTTTTAGGTTGCTTCTCCCCTTGATTAGTTTCCACCCGTTGCTTCTTGTCCTGTCTTCAGGTGCTTTGGAGAACAGCTTGACTCCCTCTTCTTTGTGGCAGCTTCTGCGATATTGGAACACTGCTATCATGTCACTCCTCGTCCTTCTCTTCGTTAAACTAGACATACTCAATTCCAGCAACCGTTCCTTATATGTTTTAGCCTTTAGCTCTTCTCTGTACTCTTTCTAGAGTCTCAACATCTTTTTTACATCGTGGTGACCAAAACTGGATGCAGTATTCCAAGTGTGGCCTTACCAAGGCATTGTAAAGTGTTATTAACACTTCATATGATCTTCATTCTATCCCTCTGTTAATGCAGCCTAGCACTGTGTTGGCTTTTTTGGCAGCTGCAGCCCACGTCTGGCTCATATTTAAGCGATTGTCCACTAGAACTCCAAGATCCCTCTCACAGTTGCTACTATTGAGCAAGGTACCACCTATACCAGGGAAAGTCAACCTTGGCTCTTTATGACTCATGGACTTCAACTTCCAGAATTCCTGAGTCAGCATAGCCTTCACCTTGAGATTTTTGACCAAGCAAAGAAAAATGTGGAATGAGGACAGATGAGAAAGATGTCTGTATAAAATATTCCTGTCCAGAAACCAACTGGGAGATACAATCTGTACAATAAAAATACAATACATCTCACCCTAATGAGTGGACATGACCAAATTAATTCCTTCTAATTGTTATTGGAGATCATTGCCTATTTCCTCCTGTTCTTTCTTCTTCTGTTTTTTCCTCTTTAATTGGACTTCAAAAAACAAGGTTGTTATCTGTAAGTAGGGCATACAATGGCCATCTTACTGATTGGCTGGACAAACACACATTAAAATGGCCAAACAAGCCAAGATGTAACACTTGACCTTCAAGAAAAGTTCTCTCATCAAATAACATGACATCTTCCTTTAGCGCAGTGTTTCCCAACTTGGAAATTTTAAGAGATGTGGACTTAAAACTCTCAGAATTCCCAAACTAGCTGGGGAATTCTCGGAGTTGAAGTCCACATGTCTTAAAGTTCCTGTAGAAGAAGAGCAGGCAGAGCCTGGGGGTGGAATCAAGCAAGGAATCAGCCTAGAATCATTACGTTCCCATAAATGGTCTAACCTCTCTTGAATTCTGTTAGTCTTATCTAGTGTCAATTTAGTGTTGACCATTATTTGACTAAGATTCTTGTATCTCAGCATGAGCAATAGGTCATCTTAACTGCAGCTCTATGTGTGATCCCAGTTCTTTGTACCTCACAGTTCTCAAGGTTGAGAAACATTGCTTTAGTGCAAAAAGGACAAATGGAATTACGGGGAATAAGGAAGAAAACATGACCTGGAGATATTTTTAACATGGATTGTATGTTACACAATGCATATAGCAAAGAAGCAGGGCTAGTTTGACTTTTCTAATCTCCCACCCCAAATCCCACAGACATGCCTATGTCCTCAGCCTCCCCTTTCTCTAGCAAATAAATATCAGGAAGTCTCTCTCTAGCGGGTAAAATGTATTGTGTATGGTTGAATCTGGAGAAGCAAATCTTTCCTGCGAAAAAGCGGGTCCTTAGGGATAAGTGAAGTAGCTTTCAAAATCTAGACTACTCTAAAAGCAAAAGTAAAGATTAATAGACCCTTGTGAGAACATCAGGGGATTTTAAAAAGAAAGAAAGAAATATCTGTTAGTGCCTGAAAAAGGCTTGAACCACTCAGTTTTCAACAAGGAGATAAAACACAGGAAATCGGGGACAGGGGAAAACATCAGTGTTTAATTTAATCATTACTGCTTCCTTTGGGCTCAAAGGCAAGCCATATGGCCATCAGAAAAAAAACATTTACATGCGAGGAACATAAAAGGGAAGGAGAAGCAATACAGGTAATTCTCGATTTATGATCACAATTGAGTCCAAAATTTCCATTGCTAGGCAAGACAGTTGTTAAGTGAATTTTGCCCCATTTCATGACCTTTCTTGCCACAGTTGTTAAGTGAATCACCGCAGTTGTTAAATTAGTTACATGGTTGTTAAGCGAATCTGGTTTTTCCCATTGACTTTGCTTGTCAAAAGGTCACAAAAGATGACCACATGACCCCGGGACACTGCAGCCATCATAAATATGAGCCAGTTGCCAAGCATCGAATTTTGATCATGTGACCCTGGGGATGCTGCAACAGTAGTGTGAAAAAAGGTCATGTCACTTTTTTTCAGTGCTGTTGTAACTTCGAACGGTCACTGAATGAATGGTTGTAAGTTGAGGACTCCCTGTACAGCAAATGGTTCAAATAAGTGTGAATCTATAGGCTGAGGTCTGTGTAAGCTACTCTCTAAAGCAGTGTTTCTCAACCTTGACAATTTTAAGACATGTGGACTTCAACTCCCAGAATTCCACAGCCAGCATTGCTGGCTGTGGAATTCTGGGAGTTGAAGTCCACATGCCTTAAAATTGTCAAGGTTGAGAAACACTGCTCTAAAGAACTAAAGAACAGGGAGGGACAAGGAGAGATGGAAGAAAAAGAAGGAGACAAGCTGCATGGAAACCCAACATTTAAATCTGCCCATTATAAAAAACAAACTTTAGGCCACTTCATTGAAGTACATTTTTAAGGAGACATGAAAGGCCAATAAGCTCAGCAGAAGAGAATATGAATGTAGGATCTTTTGCGGGTTGTATGATTTTCTGCTGGAAAATTCACCGACAAATTTTAAAATCACCGAGGATCAAAGATTTTAGCTCCGAGGTAAAATCTCATATGATTATCTAGCGCAGTGCTTTTCAACTTTGGCAACTTCAAGACATGTGAACATCCAGTTCCAGAATTGGGAGCGCACTGAAGATGTCTCTCTCCCCCCGAATGGAAACGAAACGTTTGCAACCAAATCACCAAGCTTGGAGATCAAACTAACATCCCAACTACCAACCCAAGCTACTAATATTTAAACACATCTCAACTCCCAGAATTCCCCAGCCAGCATGCTTTAAAAACGTTAAAAAAGCCAACACAGTGCTAGGCTGCATTAACAAAGGGATAGAATCAAGATCACGTGAAGTATTAATACCACTTTACAATGCCTTGGTAAGGCCACACTTGGAATACTGCATCCAGTTTTGGTCACCACAATGTAAAAAAGATGCTGAGACTCTAGAAAGAGTACAGAGAAGAGCAACAAAGATGATTAGGGGACTGGAGGCTAAAACATTCCAACGGTTGCTGGAATTGGGTATGTCTAGTTTAACAAAGAGAAGGACGAGGGGGGACATGATAGCAGTATCCCAATATTTCAGGGGCTGCCACAAAGAAGAGGGAGTCAAGCTATTCCCCAAAGCGCCAGAAGGCAGGTCAAGAAGCAACAGATGGAAACTAATCAAGGAGAGAAGCAACCTAGAACTAAGGAGAAACTTCCTGACAGTTAGAACAATCAACCAGCGGAACAAACTGCCTCCAGAAGTGGTGAATGCTCCAACACTGGAAGTTTTTAAAAAGAGACTGGACAGCCATTTGTCCGAAATGGTATAGGGTTTCCTGCCTGAGCAGGGGTTGGACTAGATGACCTCCAAGGTCCCTTCCAACTTTATTAAGTGTTGTTGTTGATCAACACCTTGAATTGGACACAGAAGGAGATCAGTAATCAGTGCACTTTCACAATCCTGCATTCTGAACCAATTGTAGCTTCCAAATACTCTTCAAGGATAACCCCAAGTAGAGTGGATTGCTGTGATCTAACCAAGAGATGACCGGGGCATGAGTGACTGAGCACTGGTCCCTGATTGCTTGGGATCATTCAAAATCAAGAGAGGTGATACTGAATAAGGATTCCCCTCCCTTCTGAAGACTCAAGCATTTAAAGATGGAAATCTAACCCAGAATCATCTGAATCAATATCAATTTTAACCACAACTTCAAAAAAAGTTAAGTGGAAGTAACCTTTTGTGTGGCGGACAGAGTAGAACAAATGAGAAATGCTTTGCGCACAAAGCAAGCGTCACGTGCTCTTGGGCTCCCTCTGCTGGCTCGGGAACGTTGACGTAATTACCAAAAGGGATGTGAATATGTTTATTTTTAAAAAATTGGGGGGGGGGGTCATATAGAAATGATATCCTTGGATATTTTGCAAGACTAGGAGGTGAAAAAAAGAAAATGCGTGGAAAACAAGGAAAGATTAAAATAATCTGCACTTTGGATATGAAGCAGCTCTAAAAATGAAGGGAATCTGTTTTTCAAGATGACTGAATGATGGAGAGAGATTTCATCTTGTTGGGAAAAGACTCTTAACCATCCACCTTCTGGTTGATTACACAATCAAGTCTGCATGAATCTTCACAGAAAGGAAAGGCTTTTCTAATCTTCTTGCTTGCTTAATCATATATCCACACTTCACAGAAAGCACATGTCAACAGTCCATTTTATATGTCAACAGCTGAGGGATGGGCAACCTGTCCATAAAATTGTAGCATTGGAATTGGCCACTTAGGAAAATAACTAGAGGAATGCTGCCTTGCCTGTGTTTGAACTCATCAAAATCCCAAAGGTGCTTTTTCAAAAGGTAACTTACGTTGTTTTGTCCAGTTGCTTTTTTCAAAAAGCACCGTTGGGATAACCATGATCTGGATGACTGAGAATCTCCATAGGCATTTAACACATCAAAATGAGAGGGAATTGGCCATCTCTCTGGGTCATTGGTTCCCCAGTTGAACTGGTGGGAAGATTTCTCTAATAATCTGTAAGAATCTGCCTTCTTTTAGCTCTACTCCAATATTTAGGATTCCACATTTTAAAACACAAAAGAACTGGTCCTTTCATTCATTCATTTTCTTTCATTCATTCATTTTCATTCATTCATTCATTCATTCATTCATTCGTCTTCTATAGCAACAATTAAAAAAACAATAAAACAGTAAAAACATCCACAAAATTGATTAATGAATGAATACAAAAACAGCAACCATGGTGATTAATCA
The DNA here is from genome assembly GCF_001527695.2 of Protobothrops mucrosquamatus. Taxonomy (NCBI): domain Eukaryota; kingdom Metazoa; phylum Chordata; class Lepidosauria; order Squamata; family Viperidae; genus Protobothrops; species Protobothrops mucrosquamatus. The sequence continues at coordinate 229,906 of NW_015388288.1, forward strand.
ACTAACAATCCAGCCAAGAAACAGGGCCCTTAGCATATTCAGGACCCCAGGACCCAATACACAGCCAAGTTTTCAAAGCCTTAGGGAAGGCCAACAGGACTGGGCCCATTCTAATCTCTGAGGGGTGGATATTCCACAGAGCAGGGGGTCACTGCCCAAAAGGACCACCACCTTCTAGTCCCTGCCAGCCAACACTGCACTAGGATGGAACCTAGAACAAAGGAGAAACTTCCCGACAGAACAATTAACCAGTGGAACAACCTGCCTCCAGAAGCGGTGAATGCTCCAACACTGGAAGTTTTTAAGAAGAAACTGGACAGCCATTTGTCCAAAATGGTATAGGGTCTCCAGCCTGAGCAGGGGGTTGGACTAGATGACCTCCACAGTCCCTTCCAACTTTACTACTACTACTACTACTACTACTACTACTACTACTACTACTACTACTACTACTATTATTATTATTATTATTATTATTATTATTATTATTATTATTATTATTATTATTATTATTATTATTATTATTAGGATCTGCACCATGCCCAATCTGTTGGATCAAGTTGGAGGAGTAAAAACTCTTGGAAAAAGGTGGACCCTCAGAGAACCTAGTCCCAGGGCTTTAAAGGTAACAACCAGCACCTTGAATTGCACCCAGAAACACACCGGCAACCAGTGCTGCTCATGTTGTAATGATGTTACATATACCATGTAACTAGCATCATTTATTACTCCTGCTGCCTCATTTTGCATCCGTTTCAGTTTCTGAATACTCCTCAAGGGCAGCCCCATGTAGAGTCCATTGAAGTAATCTAAGTGAGCGGTTACAGGGGCATGGGTAACAGTGAGAGGGCGACTTTGGTTCCCATATTTGAACATGTGCCATCATAGGTTATTATATTCTTCTCAAGGGTAAATATGCCTAGTTTCTTAATCTCTTTTCATATGACCTCACCTGATCATCTTCCTCATTCTTCTCTGAATCTGTTCCAGTTCCTCTAAATATTTTTTAAATGGCAGTGGCCAGAACTGGATAGCAAGATGCCCAGAGATGAGAGTTTATTTATTTATTTCATATGGCATAACAGAATGCATTAATAGCAATAGCATTTAGAAATATATACCACTTCATAGTGCTTTTACAGCACTCTCTAAGCAGTTTACACAGTCAGCATATTGCCCCCAACAATCTGGGTTGTCCCATTTTATCTCAAAGAAGGAGAAGACAACTCAATCCTTAGAAGAGCTTTTCTTATTGACTGATAGGAAGCCTCCAAAGTTTGAGAAGTAGCTCTTCCACCATCCTACAGAGCTGGTACAAGGTATCAAACCTTCAATCAAGAAAGTGTTCTTCAGCTGGGCAAGAAGAGAAGCAACCTGGAATTAAGGAGAAATTTCTTAACTGTGAGAACAATCAATCAGTGGAACAGCTCACCTTCAGAAGTTGTGGATGCTCCATCACTGGATTCCTTTAAGAAGAGACTGGACAGCCACTTGTCTGGAATGCTATAGGGTCTCCTACTTGAGCAGAGGGTTGGACTAGAAGACCTCCAAGATCCCTTTCAACTCTGTTATGCTTCTACCAACTACAACTGTGGGTCCATCAAGCTCACTATGGTCTACACCAGGGATCATGATTTTGGGGGAAATCACTCAGCACTTTGACAGCATCTTAGGCACTCTCACACAACTTACATAATAGCCATCGTCAATCATAAAACATTCATTTTATCCAGAAGGCAAATTTATTCAGGAAACCACTTCTTAGTGTACTGGGATGTTTTCTATCACTTCAGCTTAATTTTGCCATTTGGGAACATAGATGGCCTTACTTTCATGGCATTTCTATTTTTTAAAACTACCTCTATGAAGTCCAGAGGTATTATTCGAAATACATATGCTTGAAGAATGGTGCTTTTTTGCATCCTGTCAAATAATTTCAGTTTTAAATAAAAGAATTTCAAAATTAAAAAAAGAGAAATGCAGCCTGGTGGGAGAAAGAAGTTAATAAGGCACATTAGATTCCAGGGATGATGTATTGGGGATCAAAGTCATATACAGTACTGACACAAGACTTCCTATCACAGTGGTGCCGAACCTATGGCACGGATGCCAGAGGCGGCACTCAGAGCCCACTCTGTGGGCATGCATGCTGTCACCCCAGCCCCGCCACCTCTCATGGCCCCCTCCTCACCAGAGCCCCCCGGAGGAGAGTTGCCCCGGGTGCAGCCTGTGCGGAGTAGCGCAGCCAAGAACATGGCAGCTTGACAGCGGGGGCAAGACTCCACCCTCGTGCCCCATCGCATACAGATGATGCTGCGGGGCGTGGACAGAGGGCATGGCTGCCATGATGCTGCTGGGCTGCCTGGGCGATCTGCTGTCGTGGGCCATGGAGGTGGTGGGTGGCCTTGCGGGCAGGAGAGGTGGGGTGGGGCAGGGACGAGGCGGTTTTGGGGCACTCGGTCTCTAAAAGGTTCACCATCATTGTTCTATCATCTTGCATCTTGCTTGCAGTGGGCATAAAGGGCATCAATCACCCCATTGCAACTTTTTCCCATTGTTTAAGTCCTAAAACCTTGACATCTTCCATCCTTCTGTATCTCCTTTGGAGTTCAATCACAGAAGGCTCACTAATCCAGGGGTTTCCAACCTTGGCAATTTTAAGACCTATGGACTTCAACTCCCAGAATTCCCCAGTCAGCCATCCACAAATCTTAAAGTTGCCAAAGTTGGACATCTCTGCTCTAAATACAACTCTTCATCCTATAGTCTGTGTTCCAAAAGCAGTCCACCAGATATGCAACCACACCACTGCAAAAAATAAATCAGTGTGGGTTCCCACTGAGTAAGGCCTGCACCTTCTCACCTGCAGATAACAGTCCCCATGTACTTACATAGCCACTTAATTCCATTTAGCTATTGATTTGTGTTTGGAAATCAAATAATAAATATGGATAGAAGCCAGGATAGCATATAAAGAGTTTCTTCAATCTCTCTCTCTCTCTTCCTCTCCCTGATGCTTGATTTATGTGTTTGTTTATTTACTGATAAGTCTAAGTGTTCCCTGTTGCATTTCACATATAATCTAGCAAATCCAAAGGATTTATTTCTGTTCCCCCATGCAATTGATTAGAAAAGTCAATGTTTTACACAAAGGATTAAAAAGAGAAATATCTCTGAGCCTGATGAAATCTCCTTATAAAAAGCTATTATCTCCCACACTCTCAGGCACAGAGAAAGCCTATGTTGTGTTTTGTCAAGCATACGGAAATTCATGAATGCGTAATATGTTTCATGTTACCAGCATGATGGCAATTATGGGAAAAGACTCCTTAATTTGCACAATGTAGTAATGGATTTTGGCACAAGGTCACTGCAAATTGTGACTTTCGAATTGAAAAGCCTTTTTTTAAAAATAATTAATTGTTTTATTCCTTCTATCCTGAAGCCTATATAAAATAGGATACATCAAATACAAGGTTTGATCTAATTATTGACTATGAAGCTTTCAAAAGCAGCTATTTCACTAATAGCAAAACGTTAATAGAAAAACTCTAGGATACTCTGAAACAAAAGTGTCTGCTGTCCAGGATGAAAGTAAAGAATAAATAGTATAATACATCAATCTATTTAGATCACTTTTATGGTAATACTGCATTAAAGGAGGTGTGTTCATTGATAACATTTGAAAGCATCTCAGTTTTTTTTGACCCAGTTGTAAATTTTGAAGAGCAGAAGCAATTAAGATACTTGTCTAGTCAAGTCCTTCTGGAGAAACTATAGAGCCCTTGTATGGAGGGAGGATGGGTGGGATGGGATGGGATGGGATGGATGGTATCAGTTTGCCCTTATTGAATGTAAATGTGAGAAGGACCTTGGAGTTGGCTTCCAGTTTGTGATTGTAGCTCCGGCGGACGCTGTGGGAGAGTGCTCTCTCCTCGGTCCTGTTTCCCTTTGTCAGAAGACCCTAAAAAGGATTGAAAGTCACCTTGGAGGGACGACCACCGTGAGGAGGACCCTCAATAAATCACGGAAGGGTGGCAGCCCTTCTGTTTGATCCGAGGCAGCTCTTTTGGACCAACAAAGAAAAGATCGGTCATCAACATGGCCGATCACTAAGCCGTACCAGCCGAAAGCCAAAATCACCACCAAGCACAACAAAAGCACCGCGGAGGAATTGGGTGAGACCTTACCTTACCTTTCCTGTATCCCAACTATCTTCCTGTAAAAGGGAAATAAAAATAGCCATTAGAATAATAGTTTTGAATGATAATATAGAAGTTGGATTAAGACAATAAAGAATGTTTTATTTGTAAGTGATGAAGTACTAGGATGAGAAATAGAATATATTTGTGAAATAAAGTAAGAATTTACTCTAATAAACAATATGTGTATTTTAGATGTGACAACTATTTTGTAATGAAATAAGGGAACCTTGGGGTACCCAAAATCTAAATACTTTGGATATTAAGCTAATTGGAATACTGTAATTGAAATTAGGTAAAATTTAAGAACAGGACATGGACACATATAAGTTAAAATATATTGATAAATGTCTTAATTGATTGAGTTATAATTAGCAATGTATTAACTTGAATGTGATATAATAACCAAGGGAAATAGAGAAGAAATTTTTGATGATGTAACCTGACATATGTACAAAAGATCTTGTTATTGGATTATGGATTACCCAGTCACCACACTGCTTCTTTAATATTTGGATTTTTGTAAAACTAGAAAATTAATAAAACTTTTTTTTTTTTTTTTTTTAAAGAAGGACCTTGAAGTCCTAGTGGATGATCACTTAAACATGAGCCAGCAGTGTGCAGCAGCAGCCGAAAAAGCTAATACAATCCTTGGTTGTATAAACAGAGGCATAGATTCAAAATGACGTGAAGTATTAGTACCACTTTATAAAGCCTTAGTAAGGCCACACCTGGAATACTACATCCAGTTTTGGTCACCACATTACAAAAATGATGTTGAGTCTTTGGAAAAAGTGCAAAGAAGAGCATCTAAGATGATTAAAGGCCTGGAGAGTGAAACATATGAAGAACGGTTGCAGGATTTGGGTTTGGCTAGTCTAGAGAAAAGAAGGACTAGAGGGACATGATAGCAGTATTCCAGTATTTGAGAGGTTGCCACAAAGAAGAGTGGGTCAATTTTCCAAAGCATCAGAGGGCAAGACAAGAAACAATGGATGGAATGAAGGAGAGAAGCAACCTGGAATTAAGGAGAAACTTTCTAACAGTGAGGACAATTAGCCAGTGGAACAATTTGCCTTCAGAAGTTGTGGGTGCTTCATCACTGGAAGTTTTTAAGAAGAGACTGGACAGTCACTTGTCTCAAATGGTATAGGTTCTCCTGCTTGAACAGGAGGTTGGACTAGAAGACCTCCAAGATCCCTTCCAGCTCTATTCTGATTGATTTAGAAATGTTGTACATTATACCTATCGGGCTCCAAGTACTTACTGAGACTCTTCTAAGCAGTTTCCTTTTTGTTCCTCACTTATAGCCAGAAAACGTGCTACACTTAAGCAGACCACAAGTGAGCCCAATTTTTTTGTTATTAAGCAAGACAGTTGTTAAATGAGTTTTGCCCATTTTACTATTCTTTTTGCCACAGTTGTTAAGTGAATCACTAGGGTTATTAAGTTAGTTACAAGATTGTTAAGTGAATCTGGCTTTCCCACTGACTTTGTTTGTCAGAAGGTCACAAAAAGTGATCACATGACCTGTGGACACAGCAATCATCATAAATAGGAGCCAATTACCAAGTGCCCAAATTTTAATCACGTGACCGTGGGAATGCTGCAATGGACATAAGCGTGAAAAATGGTCATGTCACTTACTGTGGTAATTTTGAATGGTCACTAAATGAATGGCCGTAAGTCGAGGGTTACCTGTATTTGCCCTATAAAACATATACTCCAGAAACTATTAGGGAGGAGCCATCATCACCCTCTTTCTCCCACACAAACTGCGCTGTCTTTTGCTCCCCTGGAATGCAGCCCCTCCCTCCTGGGAATCCAGACCATATTCCATCACAATACACCAGTAAAAACAGGCCTTGCTTTACCCACCATACAAAATTAGGTTGATTTTGTTCTGAATCCATGTACGTGTCAATGATATTTCTTCTGCCAAAATCCCAAGCCATCCTGACTCCCCATCCATTCAGTCCAAATTCTGACAATGCAGCACTCCGTGATAGAACTCCAGGAGTGTTTGTGTTTATTGATTTAGGAAATTCTGAATCCGAAAGTGCCTATTCGACTTTAGTCACAGTGCCCCAGTTTTCAATGAAACATATATCTTTTATTTTTAAAACCAATTAGAGGATGGTAATTACTGGTGGGAAATAGAGTTTTCAAGAATTGAGAGACAATCCAAGTGAAGATATTCTATTTGTGGTTATTTCCTATAATTAGAGCACTTGGACAAAGAGAAAACATTTCCTGGCATTCTCCAGAGAGCATTTGATCACGAGAGTAATTTAATGTTTCAGGGGGGCAGCGGGGGGAGTCTTTCTCTTGTTTCCATCACTGTTGCTTTACAACTTGGATGCCCTGCTCTATCAGTTAGACCAGAAAGCAGCATTACAAGCCTAAGAGCAAATCCGTAGCATCCGGCCAACATATTAATTAGATCTAGTAGGTGAGCAATCCAAAGCAAGCAGCCAAGCAGTAATTAAACAGATTTATATGTGCTCCCACCTCTGCCATGGTGGCGCAGTGGTTAGAATGCAGTATTGCAGACTAACTCTGCCCACAGCCTGGAGTTTGATTCTGACAAGCTTGGGATTAACTCACCCTTCCATCCTTCTGAGCTTGGTAAAATTAAGACCCAGATTGTTGGGGGCAATATATTAGAGCACTGGTGGTGAACCTATGGCATGTGTGCCAGAGGCGGCACTCAGAGCCCTCTCTATGGGCACGTGCGCCATCGCCCCAGCCCTGCCTCTCCCTGCACCCCCTTCCCCAACAGCCCCCCCCGAGGAGAGTCACCCCCGTGCGCAGCCCATGTGGAGCAGCACAGCCAAGGACATGGCAGCCAGGCAGCAGGGACAAGACTCCACCCTCGCAACACATCGCACACTGATGATGCTGGGTGTGGCCTCCATGGCGCTGCAGGGCTGCCTGGGCGATCTGTAGCAGGCTGTGGAAACAGTGGGTGGCCCTGCTGGTGGGTGGGGCAGGGGCGGGGATGGAGCAGGGGTGGGCCTGGGTGGCAGGACAGTTTTTGGGCACTCGGTCTCTAAAAGGTTCACCATCACTGCCTTAGAGAGTGCCATACAGCACTATAAACTGATATATAAGTCTAAGTGCTATTGCTATTGCTATGGTCTTATCATTTCCTGGAATGCTAATGAAGATCTTCTTTGAAGCATCCATTGGTTCTTCTTTCTGTAATTTGAAGCTTGGCCAGGTGAGGACAAGTTCCTTTTGTAGTCAACTGCTGTTCAGGGAAAAAGCTTTTCCTTGAGGATAGGAAAAATGGGAGATTTAAGGAAGAGAGAGAAAAATGTAGGGGTGGAGTTTCCTGGAGAGGTTTCTCAACAAAAAATGGAAGGTCCAATGGGCTGGGATTCCCAGTATCTGCACTAGGCTTGTTTTTCATCCCTTTCTGCTTTTCTTTTAACTCTAAATTTCTAATGTTGCCTGAAGGCAGCTGCTAGATTTTTACCTGATCTGTTTAAATATGTTGTGTGTACATAGACAAATTGATTAATTTTAAGATATTGAGTTGGTGTTGGCTTTTATCAACCACACAAATATATTTTTCTCCAGATATAAATTGTATTCTATATTTACAATCTTGGCAAACGTTCTCCTGGATTTGCAAACCCCTGGTAATAAACAGACTCAAGGTAGGGGGATAAAATTAATTACATTTGTTTAACAGTATTAGGACCAAGGAAGTCAGTATTTTAGGCCCAATGCTAGCCTTTGCAAACAAGCTAAACAAATCTAATAACAAAAGCACACAAAGCAAGCCTCCAAATTACAAAATGCTGTAAAACTGTATAAAAATCCTTGTACTCATTAAATCAATTGATCAGCTGTCCCAGAACTGCATGCTGTTCTCTTCAAAAACAAAAACCTTCTTTCAAAAGCAGCCTCCATTTTTATTCCCAGCTTGGAACTGGACCTGATTTTATTTTCAACAGCATGTTGTGTAAACCAGGGCATCAGGTAAGCCACACTGTGCTTTATTTATTGGAGCAGTAAATCATTACTGGAGCAAGCTCTGAGATAGAAAATAAAATTATTCTCTCAGGTGGTCATAAAGTTGGATGAGGCTGTATAGATCATCTACAGTGCTACAACCTCTTTTCCAACAATTCCAACTATCAGCTAGACTATTCCAGTAAGAGGAATCCAACACTTGTTGAAATCACTTGTTCTATTGCCCAATTGTGTTACCGACCTTATGCTTTTCTTAGTATTTCAAACAAAAAAAAACCCTACCCTTTTGTAGTGTAGAGAGCAATATCGATCTGTTCTATGAAAGCTCTTCAGATATTTGAGATATGCTATATTTCAGGAAAGGAATTTGAAGGAGTGGGGATTTAAGGCTCTATTGAATTGGGGGGGGGGCAATTACAGGTAGTCCTCAACTTAGTACCACAACTGAGCCTAAAATTTCTGTTGCTAAGTGAGACAGTTAAGTGAGTTTTTCCCCATTTTATGACCTTTCTTGCCACAGTTGTTAAAGTGAATCACTGCAATTATTAAGTTAGTAACACAGTGGTTAAGCGAATCTGGCTTCCCCCTTGACTTTGCCTGTCAGAAGGTCGCAAAAGGGGATCACATGATCCCGGGACACTGCAACCATCCTAAATATGAGTCTGTTGCCAAGTGTCCAAATTTTGATTACGTGACCATGGGGTTGCTGCGATAGTCATAAGTGTGAAAAGTGGTGATAAGTCACTTTTTTCAGTGCCATACTGGAATTATTTTCAAAGGGTGGATATATCAGCTGAATTTGTTCTCTTCTGCGTGTTCCAACTTTAAAAAATTGTGAGATCTAAAGCAGTTCTTTCATACTTAACATTGCTTCTTCATGCTCCCTGCTGAACATTGATGGCCAACAAGTATGTTCATTAGCCATGTCTTGAGAGAACATTCAGAAAATGAAATGTAAGTAAACGTTGACACAGTTTATGAAACATGTAAAAAAAGTTCCACTTGCTTTCAAAGGAATCTTGAGAGAATTCTTCATATAATAACTATGGTTCAAATAAGATGAACCAGAGAGACATAACCTGGAGGAGCTAAATTAGTTGTGATCTTATATGTTCTCTTTTTATCCTTGACTTCCACTTTTATTTCCTAATCAGTAAGTGAAAAAAGGAAGTTTGTCCTTTCTTGGACATTCAGTGGTGGCGAACCTATGGCACGAGTGCCAGAAGCGGCACTTGGAGCCCTCTCTGTGGGCACACATGCTGTCGCCCCAGCCCGCCTCCCCCCGCAGCCCCCTCCTCATCAGCAACCCCCCTGGAGGAGAGTCACACATTCGGCCCGGGCAGAGCAGCGCAGCCAAACACATGGCAGCTGGGCAGCAGATGATGCTGCGGGGTGCGGGCGGAGAGCGTGGCCATCATGGCACTGCAGGGCCTCCTGGACAATCTGCAGTGGGCCATGGATGGCCCTGAGAGCGGGCAGGGTGAGGGTGGAGCAGGGCAGGGGTGGGTGGGCAGAGCAGGGGCAGGCTGGGGATGGGGTGGTTTTGGGCAGTCGATCTCTAAAAGGTTCGCCATCACTGCCCTATATCATTCTCAACAAATGGCTGTCCACACTCACAATTTCTGGAGGCAAGCCATTCCACTGATTAATTGTTCTGACAGGAAGTTTCTCTTTAATTCTAGCTTCCATCTGCTATCTCTTGTCCTGCCTTCAGATGCATTGGAGAACACGTCAAACCCCTCTTGTCTGTGACAGCCCTTCAAATATTGGAAGACTGCTATCATGTCACCCCTAGTCCTTTTCTGTCCTTCTCTAGTCCTTCTCCTAGGCCATGGTTACATAGATGAAGAGGCTCTATAGGCCACAAAACCAGATTAAATTCTGTAGTTCAGGTATCCTGTTGTCCAACTGGGCTGTAGAATGATAATCTGGATTCTTTCTTACTGCCACAAGAATTCCAGATTACAAGTTAAAGAAACAGGTTGCAAGTGTTTGATGCGGAAATGGCCTGTGGAACATTACGTTCCCTCAACTTGTACACACAGCTTCAGCAAAATGAACAGGCAGCTTGTTTTGTGTATAACACTGGAGGAACATGGCATAAATCAAAGGAGGAATAACGATTGTGATATTAGACAGAATATTTATACCCACTTGTCATGCCATTTTCAGAGGAAATAATTGGTCTTAGAGGAGGTTGTGCTAAGAATACACAATCACAAAAGACTGGAAAGATGCAAGAATTGAAGATATTTTCAGCTACATTTGGAAATGTCTGTGGTAAGAAAAGACAAAATAGACACTTGTTTAGACACAAATTTGATTAATCTGGGTGATCCTCATAGCAGGATTTATCAGTTAAGATGCAACCCTATTCATCCTATTAAGAATGTAAGACTGTAACACTTATATGGGCTGTTAAATTAGTTTCTCACAACAATTACCTTAAGGCCAAGCAATTGCAGTCACACAGTATTCTAAACTTGGTTAGTGTTAACCCTGTTAGTTTTTTTTAATGGGCTAGCATGTTTTGTTGAATGTCAAATGTAGTGTGGGAACCTAGATAATTATTTTAATTCTATGACCATGTTTGTGAACAAAGCTATTGAGAAATGTTAATGGTCCATCTAGATTGGGAGGTAGGCATCACCATGACAATACAGATAGTCCTCAAAATGTATGTTATTATGCAAGGAAGTTGTTAAGTGAGTTTTGCCTCATTTTATGACCTTTCTTGCCACAGTTGTTAAGTGAATCATTGCAGTGGTTAAGTTAGTAACACGGCTGTTAAGTGAATCTGGCTTCCCCATCCCCTTTGTCAGACAAAAGAGGATCACATGACCCCAGGACACTGCAATCGTCACAAATATAAGTCAGTTGCCAAGCATCTGAATTTTGATCACGTGACCATGGGGATGCTGCAATGGTCCTAAGTGTGAAAAACAGTCATAAGTCACTTTTTTCAGTGCTGTTGTAACTTTGAACAGTCACTAAATGAATTGGTATCCCCACTGCTTGCTGCTGGTTGTCTATATCAAGATTGATTCGACTTTTCATCTAGATTTTCTCTTTTGCTCATATCTTGACAATGGAATGCAAAAGTGGGAGGGGTGATGTCTAGGCAACCAAGACCCAAGGCCACTCGAAGGAGAAGTGGACTGTTTCCATAACAAGAAGAAATATTACTATTGGACAATGTGAATCCCCGGTGGGCGGAGGTGAGAGCAGTGATGGGATTCAGCCGGTTCATACTGGTTCAGTAGAACCAGTAGCTAATTTTTGGTTGACTTCGGCGAACCGGCTGATGCCCTAGCAGGGGTAGGCAACCTTGGCTCTTTTATGACTCGTGGACTTCAACTCCCAGAATTCCTGAGCCAGCTGACTCAGGAATTCTGGAAGTTGAAGTCCACGAGTCATAAAAGAACCAAGGTTGCCTACCCCTGCCGTAGCCCTTTTTCACAAGGCTTAGAATGGACTGCCGGAAGTGCATGGATGCCACTTCTGGCCGTCCGTTCTGGGCCTGGGAGGCCACCCCAGCTCAGAACAGACTTCTGGAAGTGGTGTCCATGCAGAGAACCAGTTATTCAGGTATTTGAATCCCACCACTGGGATTCAAACCCACCATCGTTTAACTAAGCAAGCCTTCGAGCAGCAAAACCAGAGCTGGTTTCATTTTCTTCTGTGCCAATGTAAATTTTCAGTAAAGTATTATACTCTTGGTAAATCATGTCCCAGGAGTGTCTTTTTCTGGAAATGCCAACTGGACAGTTGACATTCTAATTTTCTTGCACCTTTCCAGGCACTGGGCCCTTTTCCAGAGAGCTGGTTCTTTGCCTAATGTTTCTGAAGTAGGATAATTTGATCCTGGTCATTTGTTCCTTGAGTGAGAAGTCTGGGTTCATTTGTTCA
>NW_015388288.1:244242-247939 GCF_001527695.2 Protobothrops mucrosquamatus
TCGTTAAACTAGACATACCCAGTTCCAGCAAACTAGACATACCCAGTTCCATCTCTAGAACAGTGATTCCCCATGCTGGCTGGGGAATTCTGGGAGTTGAAGTCCATATGTCTTAAAGTTGCCAAAATTGGGATGTCCTCCTTTAGAGAAGTACAGGATAGGAGAGTGGATTTTTGAGATCCACCAAAGTTGTTTCTGCTGCCACTGGAAACAGCACCGGCAAAGGTCTGTCTGTGATCCAAATCCTCTACTACCAAATAAATTATTAAATTGTTTTGTGAGAGAGGCTTCTGAAGATGAATGCATATTTCTGAAAGTTGCATACAGTAAGTTACAGTAGATATAATTATGTTAAAGATAAAGAGAACATACGATATTAACATTTTAAAAGCTCGCCTCCGGGTAATTTGCATAATAAAACCTGACAACGGAGAAATCGACATTTTCTATAGCTTTCATACAGCATTTACATTTAAAATACATACATTAGAGGACATTTTGTACAAAAGCTCTCTCTTTGGGAAAGTTGCTCTTTTATTCCCCCTGGATTCTCTTTTCTCCATTAAAAACTGATAGATCAGAGAATTATTTTACACCAGTCTCAATCAAATTTACATGGATGTCTACATTCATGCATATGGATCAAACCAACTATCTTCCTTAGCAAACACTTTCCTTGTCTCACAAATCAGGTTACACCAATGTCTATAATTTAGTGATGCATAGTACTACACGTCTAGGTCCATTTTCCTGAAGCTCAGACTTTTCTTTTGCCCAACATGCTACTGGGAAGAGTTTGATCCCATTGCACAAAATACACCATTCTATTTGTACAAAGACCCAGAAAGTGACCTTAGCTGATCTTGGTCAGCCCTGATTACTGCTGGATGGTGTTCACTTGGAAATTCCAGGGCAGTTGACTAATCTGAGAAGTAAAAATATATAGACCCCAGAATAAGGCAAAATTTGATGCAACAATTTTTGTTTATAAGTTTTATTAATTTTTAAAAATTATAATCTTTAAAGCTTAGTAAACAACATGTCTGGGTTCACATATTTAACATTAACTTCAATATAAATCTGTTCAGTACTGCACAATCCAATATTTTTTCCTTGATCGTCCTTTCTTCCCCATAATTTTCCCTTTTCCCCTCGTTAAACAATTACAATTCTTAATACTATTGATGTATACAAAATTAGATATAGACATCTTCATCATATTGTATTAATATTATAGAAGTAACAATAATATCAATTCATGTCAATATCCTGTTTTCGTGCTCTTATTAAAGCTTGATTTCACATCAATATTTAAAGTATCTTTGTCAGTTATGATTTTCTCAATATTAATTACATTTATATAGCTAAAAAAAATTATTCATACCAATCCTCTTATTTTCAAATTTCCCATATCAAAAAAAGGAAAAAATGCTATTTTAATTCTAAATCATATCTTCCATTATAAAAATCTAGTTATAGGTAAGGGTCATCCGTTCTTTTAATCATATTCAAACAAGTATATTAAACAGATAGTGCCCCCTCTGATAGATCAAATCCTCTGTTTTTTAAGTCTAACTCTCGCTTTCATTCTTTGCCAAGCAGCTTTCTAGGCCAAGGCAATTAAATCGCCCAATAATTTTCTTTCTATTTTTCTGCAAGCTGCTTGGCATGAGAAAGACAATTTAGGTAGAGTATTTTTTGGGGGGAACTCTGCCCATCCACATTCCCTAGACATTTCCCCTGCCCGCTCTATGTTCCATTTTCTAGAATCTTCTTCCTTGTCATCAGATGTATTTTGGAGAAAGGAGTAAAGGGTCTTTTGTATTATCATTGTTATAGGTAGGTCTTGGAGTATTTTATTTGTGTATGGCAGTCCATATTTCCCTTCTCCTATCTCCTCCATCTCTAGATCTATTTCTTCTGCTTCCCCCCCTGATTTCTGGTTTATTTGTTCATACTTTGTAGTAGTTGTCTGGGAGCTTTCCAGTTGTAGCTTCAGTTTGGGAGGTGACGGGGCTGGGGCGACAGCGTGCGTGCCCACAGAGAGGGCTCTGAGTGCCGCCTCTGGCACCCGTGCCATAGGTTCGCCACCACTGGCCTAAGGTCTCCTAGCTAGCTTTCATGGCTAAGGTGGGACTTGAACTCACAATCTCCTGCTTTCTAGCCTGATGCCTTAACCACTATTCCAACCTGGCTTTCAGTTATGAGGCTTTGGGAAAGTCATCAGCCTTTCTCAATTGAGAATTGAGGCTGCTCTAGATGATGGGTTCTCTACTGGTTTCCATCAAACTCAGTATCAGGTGCCAAACTGATCAAGAAGTTGCAGACCATAAAAAAACACCATAGATCAGGCCATCTTATGACTTCTGGATCACTTGTTATGATGACAAATGTCCCTGTTTCTCACGTAGTTTAGTTCAAGTCTTGTCAACATATGAGAAAGCAGACACCCTACTTTACCTTAATTTAAAGAGAGAAAGGTTATTCTCAAAAACATCCAGGAGAAGCTGACATACATAGCATGACCCTGAAGTTACATCCTAATCTCCATCAATGGTCTTGGGTTCACATATGTCTCAGAGGCATTTTTATAAAGCAGTACAATCACTTCTTGTGATCTTGAGGCTATCCCTCTACTGATGCAGCTCAAGACTGAATAACAGAATAATAGAGTTGGAAGGGACCTTGGAGGTCTTTTAGTCCTGGCAGGAGACCCTAGACCATTTCAGACAAATGGTTATCCAATCTCTTCTTAAAAACCTCCAGTGTTGGAGCATCCACAACTTCTGGAGGCAAGTTGTTCCACTGATTAATTATTCTAACTATCAGGAAATTTCTCCTTAGTTCTAGGTTGCTTCTCTCCTTGATTAGATTCCATCCATTGCTTCTTGTCCTGCTTTCAAGTGCTTTGGAGAATAGATTGACTCCCTCTTCTGCACTGGCATGAATCAATGTTATTTTCCTTTGAAATGCTACATGTTTTTCTTACAGTTTTATAGTTTTAAGCAGGGCTTTTTTTGTCATAGAACGCCCAGAACGGAGTTCCGGCACCTTTTTTGGATGGAACCTTGTAGGGTAGGCAAGGCGGGTTGTATGACGTGTGTGAGTTCCGGCACCTTTTTTTTTTTTTTTTTTTTTAGAAAAAAAGCACTGGTTTTAAGGGTGTTTTTGTAAATCAGCCAGAGTTACAGCACATAAGCATCAGTCCATGTAAGTCTTTTAAATAAATAAATAAAACAAAGTCTACAGCAAAAGTGCTGTATGCCAGCCTGTACGTCCATCTGTCTCTCACTGGTGCTTAGTAAGTTGGATTGAAGTTTGTACCACAACATCACATGCCTTCTGATGCCTCCAGCTTGCAACCGAAAGCCGATTTGTATTTTTAGCTCTCTTCTACCGGTAGTTACTTAGTCATGGTTTATTAATTGCTGTCAGTGAATGGTTCTTACTTCAATTTCCTTGATTTAATTCAGGGATGCTTTCCAGCCAGTGGCCAGGACATAGGGTTTGGCTTAACTAATGAAATATATAATTAATCTACGTTAACGGCTGTTAGCAGTGCCACAAACTCAATTGGCTGAACTCTTTAATAGCTTCTTTTCAAAAAGAAATGTCCAGTGCTGTCTCAAGCAATGAAGCCAAGCAATGGAGGGAAAACAGGCAAGGTTTTCATAAGGACTGGATGAGCCATCTAGTG
>NW_015388288.1:248918-250546 GCF_001527695.2 Protobothrops mucrosquamatus
GAGATTAAAGTTGAGTGACAATTCAGCATGAATCCCCGGCTAGCTAGACAGAATGGTCTTCAGACATGAGTTCTTATACCCTTTCGTGGTTTCCAAAATTGTCATTTCTGATTGGTGAGTTCAAATCTGTTTTCCCTGATTTGCTGGTCAGTGACTATTGTTGGGTAAATCTCCTTCTTAATCCTGCCTAAAAGGTGTTAATCACCTTATTGTTGTGTATTTGTTAATCTCAATTGCTGCTAGCCAGTTCTCCATTCAGTGTGGGTTAAGTGTTTGCTATCCAGCCTCAGGCTGTTGCTGGATCAGGTTAGCTCATGGTCTTGAGTTTTTCCTGTGTTTGCCAAGTCATTCCCTCGTTGGGGTGGGGAGGGGGTGTCCAACTCTTATCAACTCCTAAAGGTGTTGTTGAATTCCCTATGAAGGTAGTCCTCAACATACAACAGTAATAGAGCTTGGAATTTCCGTTGTATGTCATGATGGTCATAAATCGAGGCACCTGTGTGACTGATCCAATTTTACAACATTTTTTACAGCAGTCGTTCTGCAAAATCAGAATGCAAATCCTACCATATGTTATATGCACATTTTCCTGGAGTACCATAATGTCAAACCTTTAAAGGAGACTGTGGCTTGAATTTAAGAAACTCTTTAGAAGGAGGAAAATATATAGTTTTGAGACTGCATTAGACTAAACTACCACATATAAACTTGCTCTAAAGAGAGAAAATGATAAAGAGAAAAATCATTAAATTATTGATTATCTTTGAGACAGTGCTTCAAAGGATAAAGTTGATCACATTAAAAATCATAAACCATGGCTAACTACCTACTAGCCTTCTAATTTTACTTCCTGTCCTTGGTGTTTCAAGATTACTTGGAATAAAATTTAAAATTGAATGGTCTGTGTGCTATTTTCCTATATGATATTTACAAGCTGGAATATTCAAAAAATAGAGTATTTCTGTAGCTCCAGAGTATTTCTATTCATCCTATCTTGTTTGAAATGGTATAGGTTCTCCTGCTTGAGCAGGGGACTGTACTAGAAGACCTTAAAGATCCCTTCCAGCTCTGCTCTATTCTATTCTATTCTATTCTATTCTATTCTATTCTATTCTATTCTATTCTATTCTATTCTATTCCATCCAGTTTATCTTGATGTGAGAAACTTACAGGATCTACTGTGTTGGCACTTGACTTCAGCACCAGGTTTCTCAACCAATCCCAGTTTGGTGCCATGGCTATCTAGATCCCTGAATAGATCTACTGGAATATTTAAACAGTACAGCAGAAGAGAATATGAGTAGCTCAGGGTGAAACTGCAGAGATAAACCACATTTATACACCATGGAAAAGAGACAATAAAAAAGCTAAGAAGGAAACAAAAAGACAAGAGCACATCCTCTCCAGTAATCAACACTCAGATAATCAGGGATTAACATCAGACATACAATTAAGCAGAAAATAATACCCATAGCAAGGAACTATCAAGGACAAAACCATACTGCAACCAATACTGGCAGGGCAAGCTACTGGATATAAACAGAAAGCAAACACCATACTCCTTGCATTGATGATGTTACTTAGCTGAGTACTGAAACATCTGCAAGAAAACAAACAAGGTGAGTGAG
>NW_015388288.1:252645-264156 GCF_001527695.2 Protobothrops mucrosquamatus
TTCCTTATATGCTTCAGCCTCCAGTCCCCTGATCATCTTTGTTGCTCTTCTCTGTACTCTTTGTGATTAACTTTTTTACACTGAAGGCAAACTTCTGTGACACGTAACTTAATTTTACAGTTTTCCTGAGGTTCAAATGCCTTTTGTCACTGAACATATCTAAACCTTTTTAGCACATGTAACTGATGCTTCTCCTTCTCCTTCTTTCTCCCCTCCTCCTCCTCCTCTTGTGGAAGCAGTTGAGCTTCTAATGGGGGAAAGCAGGAAGGAACCAAATTGCCCAATTCAACAGATGATTTTTTAAAAGAGGATTTTAGTTCCTGGAGTTGTGCCTGCAACCAAGGGGCCCAGTGGTCTTTCCATCTAACATGATGAATAGGCTGGCTTGGCATAGCATTTTGCTCTTTCAAAGGGAAGGAATTGCAGTCGGATCATTGGGGTAGCCATGAGTTGTCCAGTGGGCATGCCTTGGCACATCTTAGAGCTATTTTGCTATTCTAACCTTCATTTGCATCAATCAAGTGCCTGCTAATGTAATCACGAATAGACCAATCAACAAGAGAGGAAACAATTATGTTGATTCCTGGACCACTGTATCTCAGCTACGATCTGATTTGCAGGGACAAGCAACTGGAAATATACAAGGAGCATTTCAAAATCAAAACCTTGCATTCTGACTCATTAATGGTCTTCATTTATCTACAGAGATCCACATAGGAATAGAGGAAAATGGTTTTAAACTGAGCCAAATTCATCTAACCCAGTATTTTCAATTTTGACAGGCAATAGTTTTCCATGTTTTCAGACTGGAATATTTCCCAGATCTACCTTGCAATGCCAAGAGTTCCTCCATGCCAAGAATGAGCTCCATCAGGCTGTTGCTTAGGACATTCACAAGACAAGCTGTGCCTCTGTTTTTTGCCTTGACTATGATATGAAAATTAGCTCATCTTTTTGTTGATCACTGGAAATTTCCATAAAGAACAAACATAACACCTCCTCATTTTGCTTAATGTTCTCCAAGCCCATAGCGCCTCTTCTCTCATATTCACTTGATCACTGGGTCTTTTCTATGGCCACATCTGGATTAAAAAGCTTCTTACTTCTAGAGATCTAGTCCCTTTCATCTTTCCTTCTTCCAAGTATATTTATCTTGGCAACAATTCTGTTGACTATCTTGAAGATCATTAATAGTGTCCTTGCTTTCATGGAGGCTTCATCTCCTGAATCTGTCTCTGGTTTACAGTATCTATATGCTTAGTTTTACCAATTAATTCTCCTTTGTTCTGGACTTATTTTGAAATCCAAAATCCTTGTGTGCTGTGCTTACTGTGGACAGGTGGGAAAAATTATCTGAACAAGCTTCAGTTCCCAGAACCAATATAGCTAATAGTCAACAATGTCTCAAGACGCCATCTTACATCCTTAGGAAAAAATGAGCAAAAATTGATGCCTTCCCTTAGCATGGTGATAGCAAATCTATGACATGCATGTCACAGGTGACACACTATGCCATTTTTGGTGACACGGCAGGCTATGGACCCTCTGGCAGTTGCACAAGGAGACCGTGTTCTTATGCATCCTCTGAAAATTGTGCAATGATTTTTGGAGTCCCCAGAGGCCCCGCTAGAGCAGGCTGGAAGTCATACAAGAGGGTCTTGTTCTGACTCAGCCTTTGAAGCCTTTGAAAATCATGTTTTCACACACTCCAGAGGCTCCCCAAAAGCAGGGCCCTTTTGCACAAATTCCAGAAAGTCTGGAGAGGAGAGTCCAGAGAAAAGGAGGTATGGCAAGGCCTCTTTTGTCTCAGTTTTGTGTGTGTGTGTATATATATATATGTGTGTGTGTGTGTGTGTGAGAGAGAGAGAGAGAGAGAGAGAGAGAGAGAGAGAGAGAGAGAGAGAGAGAGAGAGAGCACTGCCATCAGAGTTAATGTAGGCATTTTCTGAATTTTTAACACACTGAACCCAAAAGGTTCGCCATCATTGCCTTAGCAAATCTAAGAGTAGCATAAGGGAAATTTATATGTATAATATCATATTGTTTAATCAAACAAGAGTACAGGACTCGGTTGCACCTAGAAGTTTGTTTGTTTGTTTATATCCCACCTTTATTATTTTTACAAATGACTCAAGGAAGCAAACATATCCATCTTCCTCCTCCTATTTTCCCCACAATAACAATCCTGTGAGGTAGGCTGGGCTGAAAGAAAGTGACTGCCGAAGGTCTCCCAGCTAGCTTTCACACGTGGGATTTGAACTCGCAGTCTCCTTTCTCTACCCTGGTGCCTTAACCACTAAACCAAACTGACTCACAGAGGTTTTCGCAGAAAAGGTCAAAACAGTCAAGATGTTGCTCATGAAAGCAAAACCTTGTTCCTTTTTTCTGATGTGTATTATATCTGGGAGAAGGAAGGTGTTTCCAGAGACTGTCCCACAATTCCAATTACTTTTTATGTAGTTGTTTAAGAAAGATAATGAAGAGGGGGGAAATGTAATCTAGAACTAAGGAGAAATTTCCTGACAGTGAGAACAATTAATCGGTGCCTCCAGAAGTTGTGATTGCTCCATCACTGGAGATTTTCAGAAGATTGGATTTGTCCAGAATGGTATAGGATCTTTTGCTTAAGCAAGAGATTGGACTAGTCACTAGAAGATCTCCAAGGTCCCTTCCAACCCTGTTACTCTACGCTCTAAAACTCTTTTCCATGCAAGAGATTCTTAGGGTAAGGCAGTGGTGGCGAACCTATGGCACAGGTGCCAGAGGAGGCATGCGGAACCCTCTCTGTGGGCACGCGCCATCGCCCCAGCCCATGTGGTCTCTAAAGGTTCACCATCACTGGCCTAAGGCCAGCCAGCCTAAAGCCACCATTGGGGAGCCCACCGTCCCACCCGCCAGATATCCCCTGGATCTCCCCCAGCCCTGCCCGGCTCCCACAGGTGTCCCTCCCCATAAGCAACATCAAGGTGGCCACACCCACCCGGGCCATGCCCACCCAATCTGCCATGACTACTGCAGCCATACCCATCCAGTGGCCACACCCACTCAGTCTGCCAAGCCCACTGTAGCTACACCCGCCGAGTGGGCCACACCCACCCGACACCCGGCAATACATAAGTGGGTTTTGGGTTGCAGTTTGGGCACTCGGTCTCTAAAAGGTTTGCCATCACTGGGGTAAGGGATATTTTTGTGTTCAAATGGCTGTAAACACTGCTGCTATAGAAAAGATGGATTCTTTGAAGAGGGGTTCATTTTTGTTCTTTTGTAAGTGAAGGGTTCTGGAACAAAGGGAAATTGTTTAGTCTAACTCAGGGATAGGCAACCTTGGCTCTTTTATGACTCGGGGACTTCAACTCCCAGAAATCCTGAGCCAGCATGGCTGGCTCAGGAATTCTGGGAGTTGAAGTCCACGAGTCATAAAAGAGCCAAAGTTGCCTACCCCTGGTCTAACTGTTGCTTCCTTGCTTTTTGTAATTGGCTTTTGCACCAGGGAAATCTCGTGCAGGCATGAGAATCATCATGTACCTACCTACATGACTTCCTCCCTTATTCCCTCACATGTTCTTGCCAACTACAGAAGAAATACTACATTACCGAGACAACAGACTAAAAGTAACTGATTGTTTCAAATATTTCGTTACGATGGTTGAAAGATTCCACACCGTGAGGACCTGGATAGAGACGGTCGTAAGGTCTAACACCCGGTGGGTCGACGAAGATTTGATCAAATAAAGTGCTGCTTGATCAAGAAGTCTCCGCTTGGGTTATCTGATTAGATTGACATGATATCTCAAGTTCAAGTAAGGGACTGGGACCTTAAATAAGAATCCAGACAGGTAGTTTTCCTCAAAGAGCATCCTTTTTTTAAAAAATGGCAGGCCTAAATAAAATATTCATGGTTTCATACTACAAGTGTGTATGGCGGAAGACAAGAGAAGATGCACCACATTTTCATAAAGAATAATGGTTTATCAATCATTCCAAATTCTAGATGTATCTACCTAAGTGACTGTAGGAGAAATTAGGCTTTTCTTTCCTAAATTTCTCTCCCACCCATGACATTCTTGCAATGGAAGAAATGTCTTCTATTACAGTAAGGAAAAGGATTGAGCCCTGTGGCCAATTTCCTTTTATTGCTCTTCTTTTACGATGAAAAGCAACTATGCAATTTGGAAATAAAAAGGAGGGAAGTCAATTTTTCTGTAATAAAATCCATAAAGCCATCATCATAAAAGCCAAGATGATTTCCTTCTTATTTTTGCCATTTTATTGTTTTGTTTTTGTCCCTGAATCACTTGACATATATTTTATATTCTCTTCATGCTTTACAACTCTGCCTTATGCATTGACAAGCACTCCTGCTCTATCTGAAGGCTTATATTTGGGCTCCATCCTCCAGTTTTCAATTTAGAGTTACAGGTTTACCATATTTGGACATCATGCTTAGTCAGGAAGCTAATATCTCTGGATAACTAAACAATAACTCCCAGCAGCCCCAGCCAGTATAACTAAGGGAGAGTGATGATGCTGGGAGTTGCAGTTTATCAACATCTGGAGGGACTAGCTTGGATTGATTTTGCCTCTGATGTCTCATCTTCTGCCTGAACATCATTTATGAAATTTGACTTGGCTCTGTTGCTTACTTTTTTCGCATTCTGGCTTGATTGTTCATTGTAGTCCAGACAAGATAGAATTACAGAAATGTGAGGTCCCTGGTGCTCTCTGAGTTTGGTTGTTTTCTTGCAAAAAATACTGAAACTGGTATTTTGCCAAAAAATGGGTACTGTACTTTAGCAGCACAAACTTTGGAGGTGTTGAGGCTATAAAAATAGAGCTGATCAAGTGGATTCAGCCTCTGAATCACAAAGTTGTCCATCTATTCCATGTGGAGAGAAGTAAGCAGTGAGATACCACAAGACTCTGATTTGGCCCAGTACTCTTCAATATCTCCATAAATGACTTTGATGAGGGAATAGATGGGGAACTCATCAAATTTGCAGATAACACTAAACCGGCAAGAATAGCCAACACCCCAGAAGACAAGCTCAGGATCCATAAAGATCTTGATAAACTTGAATAATGGGCCCTATCCAACAAAATGAATTTTAATGTGGAGAAAAGCAAAGTTTTACATTTAGGCAGAAAAAAAATCAAAGGTATAAGTACAGATTGGGCGAGACCTGGCTTAAAAACAGTAACTGTGAGAGGGACCTTGGAGTTCTAGTGGATGATCACTTGACCATGAGCCAGCAGTGTGCAGCAGCAGCCAAAAAAGCCAATACAATCCTGGGCTGTATAAACAGATGCATAGAATCAGGATCATGTGAAGAATTAGTACTGCTTTATAAAACCCTAGTAAGACCACACCTGGAATATAGCAATCAATTTTGGTCACCATACTACAAAAAAGATGTTGAGACTTTGGAAAAAGTTCAGAGAAGAGCAACTAAAATGATCAAAAGCCTGGAGACTAAAACATATGAAGAACAGTTTCAGGACTTGGGTTTAGCTAGTCTAAAGAAAATAAGAAATAGGGGTGACATGATAGCAGTATTCCACTATTTGAAGAACTGCCACAAAGAAGGGGTCAAATTATTCTCCAAAGCTCTAGAGGGCAGGACAAGAAACAATGATTGGAAACTGATCAAAGAGAGAAGCAACCTGGAATTAAGGAGAAACTTCCTAACAGTGAGGACAATTAAGTAGTGGAACAGCTTGCCTCCAGAAATCATGGATATTCCATCACAGGAGATTTTTAAGAAGAGACTGGACTGTCACTTGTCTGAGATGGTATAGGTTCTCCTGCTTGAGCAGGGGGCTGGACTAGGAGACCTCCATGGTCTCTTCCAGCTCTATTTTATTCTGTTCTGTTCTGTTCTGTTCCCTAAGTCAAATCCAAACAAATCACATTACAGCTTTTGAGTCAAACACTGTTCTCACAAACCCAGTATTTGCAACTGAAAGTTATCCTCCAGAATCATAAAAATGCTCCTCCTTGGTAATGGATCCTTTAAGAGAAAACTTTCTCAGTGCAACTGGTGCACAATAGTTTTCCTCTAAGAGATTACAAACTTTGCGATCTCTTGTTCTGATTAATTCTTTGTGCTTGAATGATGAATTTGCTTTCATTTATCACTTCTTTGAACATTTAATTACCCAGTATTGCAAGACAATTAAGTACTGAATTAGGATAGATTAAACTTGTTGAAATGCTGGCTTTCAGAGGCACAGAGAAACCAAATCCAAATTTTGCTCTAATGACAAATGTTGATTTTTAAATTTTAAAAAAAGTACAAAAACAACTGGATTTGCAAGCTTATTGCAAGCAATTGCACAACTGAAAGATTTGCAAGCTTATTGCAAGCAATTGCACAACTGAAGCATGGCAAATCTTAAAAGTAAATCATGATTTCTGGTGAACCAATGATATGAAGAAAAGTCTGAAATATATATTGCTGCTGATTCTGTGGCCATTCTTCTCTTTTATTAATATAAAATTTTAGAATAATTGGGTTAAATTTTGTATCCTGATATCTGAAATACTTTCCACTTCGAAGGATGTAAAAGAAATAAAAGAAATTTACCATGTGATGAAGCAACATTGTTCATGATAATTCCAGGAAGTATCAAGAAAAGAAGCTTCTCTAAAACAAGTTTTCTACTGCTAGAAACACAACAGGCTATTAAAGGTTTAAAACAGTGGTTCTCAACCTGTGGGTCGGGACCCCATTTGGGGTCGATCGACCATTTCATGGGGGTCGCCAAGCAAGGCTGTCTGCCATTTTTTTTGTCCACCATTTTTTTTGTCCGCCATTTTTTCCCCTTTTCTGGCGGGTGCCTTACCTCCCTTGGGCTGGGCCAGCTGGTGGTCGGTGTGCTCTGTCTCTGCCGCTTGCCAGATACGCCTCGGCCGGCGCAGGGGGCGGAACCACGCATGCGCGGCACTCCCGGGCAGGGAAAGTCCTCGACTTACGACCGGTTGGGTAGTCCTCGACTTACGACCGGTTTAGTCCTCGACTTACGACCGGTTTAGTCCTCGACTTACGACCAGTTTAGTCCTCGACTTACGACCGGTTGAGGTCGCGGCATTAAAAAGGTTGAGAACCACTGGTTTAAAAGAACTATGTCTAGGGATATTCTCAGTCATCCAAGTCATGGTTGTCCCCAAGGTGCTTTTTCAAAAGGCAACTGGACTTTCTGTGTTTTGTCTCTTGAAGACGTTTCACTTCTCTTCCCAGAAGCTTTTTCAGTTCAGAACTTCAGAACCGAACTTCAGAACTTCTCATTCAAGAAGCATCTTCACTTCAGAACTGAAGACGCTTCTTGGATGAGAAGCAAAACTTCTTCAAGGGGAAAAAAACCCCCACAGAAAGTCCAGCTGCCTTTTGAAAAAGCATCTTTAGGTTTAAAAGAACAGAAAATAACTCCCTAATTCTCCATCCATCTGCTTCCATCTGATCTAGTGAACATTTACTTGGATATTTTAAAAAAATGCATTGAACTGGAAAGTTGGCCTACCAAAGCAGGCAATGCAATGAGAATCCTCACATCTCCAGCAGCTTCCACCTCCCACTTGCCATCTCCATCTTCTAAATTCAAATATAATAATTCAAATATAATAATAAATTGCAAAATTAATTTGCCATAACGTCTGATCTGAGTGTTTATTTTCTTTATCTCTTGTGTTGTATCACCTAGTTTGATGAAGAATCCTTCAGAACTCAAAACCTTACACGCTTAACTGACATTTGACTGGTCCTGAGAAAAGTAGCAATTGAATAAGCATGCTTCATAATCATTTTTGTTGTATTCTGTTCTAGACTGAAGACAGAACAACCTGAAAACAGGAAGGAGAAAAGGGAAGGAAGAAGGAGAGAATAATATGATGCAAACTGGAAATTAGCATGATGATGATTGGAAATTCCAGAAGTTGAATTGTACACTTCTGGTTGGAGAAGGGAGATTTAACTCTCTGCTTAATACAATAAATAAATAAATTAAATTAATACATAAATCTGAAGCTAGGGCTTCCCCAAATTTTTGCTTGAAACTTTCTATCAAGCCCACCTACTGGTCTATATTCAAAATACTGGTGTTCCTTGACTAATTCAGTCTGATCATGCAGTGAGCTAAATAGGTGTAGATTTTATGTACACACCTCGGAGTGAAAACTAAGCTTCAGCAGAGTGAAAAGTAGTTTCCAAGTTTACAACTCTGTGATATTCGCTTTTAAGTGTTTCATAGGTGATTAAACAGTGTCAGCAAAGAAAGAAACAAGATGTATAAGAGCTTCTTATTGATTATTCCACTCTGCTGTCGTGAAACTTCAGTGCCACTCATTTGCAAACCCACATCCTGCTTCTAATACAGCAGCCAGAAAATGCTGTTAAGTTACGGCAGTTAACAACTAAATCCATTTTTTCTTAAAGCAGAAAAAAATTCATTTCACTTACATTCTGCCTGTTTTCTGAACTTCCAGCTAACTTTGCCTTTACAAACTTAAGTTAAAGAGTGTAATTACGTCGGAAAAAATCAGAAAATGAAAAAAACTTTTAGATTAATTAACGTCAATGTCATATACTTTAATTCGTAACTACGTCTAACATAGGGGAGAGGAACAGGTCAAGATTAGACGAAAGATTAGTAGGATTTTAAAAGTCAAACTAATTTTATTACCCCGAATAATAACTCAATTAATTTCCAATGAATTGGTGACTAATACCTTAAATCTTAACTAGACACCTCTAAGAAGTCCTTACGAAGCAATGAAACTTCTTACAGAAAAAAATGCTTCAAAATTTCTTCCCAGTTGAATTCTTGAGGGTTTTTTGGATCAATCCCAAATTTCCAATTCTTTTCTGAGTTGGTAGAACCACTGCTTTGTCATGCCACTTTTATTCCTTATAATATTAACTCGTGCATTTTACTACCTATAAACTCAAAACCTCATCATGAATTTATTGAATAATGTCATTAAGTTAGTTACTCCAGGGGGGCTGTGGAGGAAATAGCAAGAGGATGGTAGAACATGGATGGCTAAGAAAAAGTGGAGGATTAGACACCACTCAAAATCTTCTACAAAGATAAGTTCAAAAGCTGAAGGCAAAATAAAGAAGACTTGGATGGAGGATCCAAATCATGGTCCCATAATGACCACTAGCATCATCTGAAGAACTTCTGCAGAACCATAACATTCCTTTTGATGAACAATCCAACTAAAGAATTGTTGTAGACCAAATGAATGATAATGGCAGGATGTTCAATAATAGCCTAATGAGACCCTCAACACCCAAACTGTTTACCCCTTCCCATAAAATAAACCTCCTCTTTAACTGTAAGAAATCTACCCAGATAATACTAATAGTTTCCCAAGCTTCTTGTTTTCCCTTTTAAGATTTACATCCATGGAATCCTTCCCAATCTCTCCGTAAGTTTCTTGAAATCAGCTGTTTTAAAGTCTAAAACATTAGTTTGACTTGGTTCTATTGCTTGTGCCTGCATTGAATTCCAATGCAACATGGTCACTGTCCCCCGAACATCTGGCGGAACATTCAAAAAGGACAATCAAAGAGCTA
The DNA here is from genome assembly GCF_001527695.2 of Protobothrops mucrosquamatus. NCBI lineage: Eukaryota > Metazoa > Chordata > Lepidosauria > Squamata > Viperidae > Protobothrops > Protobothrops mucrosquamatus. Next base: position 262,221 of record NW_015388288.1, read on the forward strand.
AAAGACCACAACACCTCCTGAACACCCAGATAAGCAGAGATTAACACCAAGCAGTAAACAATACCCCAATCAAGGAACTACCAATTAGGTAAACACCAAGAACACTCCCACCAACACTGAAAGTATATAAACAGAGAGCAAACCCCTCTCCCTTCTAAGCACTGAAGATGTTACCTAGCTAGGTAATGAAACATCTGCAAGAAAACAACAACACTCAGAGAGCACCAAGGACCATACATGAATAGAATATAGAAACGCAGATAAGAGGCTGAGCCAACCTGTTCTAGTGTTATTGTTAATGAGTATCAGACATGATTTCCATGTCTCCAGCATTCCTATGGCAAGAGAGGAAATCCAAGCAGGGCTTCAACCTGCGTTTCCTAAAACCGAAGTAGAACCAGGGATGCAGCATCCAAAAAAGCTCAGAAGACCATGTTGGAAGAAAAGTCTTCATCATGGTTCATCTAAGCTGGGAATAAACATGGCAACTGCTTTGGGAGGAAGGTTATAGTTTATTGGAGAGGAGAGCCAGTCAGGAAGATGTTTCTGGCAGCAAAGAAGAGAGAAAAAAAGGGCTGAGCACATGTAGGAAGTAGGTTTTTATACCCTCTGGAGCCTTTTGTTTGGAGTTGTTCCTGTGGCATGAACTTTGACCTGAGTCTGAGTGTGCCTTTCTGGTATTCTGATGGTGATGGATCAATCTTATTATGTCCAAAGGTCATATCCTGTTTCCCTGGGGCTGATGACTCTTAGAGTTTGGATGGGGTACGTAGATTTTAGATCTTTGTCTTCTTAATCTCCTAGCTCCCTGGATTTACATCTGCATCTCTATAGAACTGGTTTCTGCTTGGGGAGGCAGACTTGGGACTATTAAGAAAACTGGGCATGCTTTTCTGTCTCTTTAAGATCCTTTGAGAAAACATATTTTTCTGCCCTTTTAATATTTCCTTCTCTGAGGGGCTGACTTCCCACAACTAAACCTCTGGCCCAGTGACAGATCCAGATTGGATTCTGCAATATTATTCTGCAGCACATATATTTGCCTTTATTCATGAGAACCAGGCATGCGTAAAAAATCGACATGGATATTTATGGGAACAAAATTGTGCAACTTTGCAGAAGTATGGATGGTATCATTGAATGTTATTTCATAAATGTTCATTTTTCTCTCTGGCCAAAAATAAAAAGACCTATTTATGCACTTTAAAAAGTTGAGCACAAGTAAAAAAAAGGTTTTTATGGTTGTTCAAAGCTTATGTTTTAAAAGTTTGCCTCAGGGAGATTTACATAAAAAAGCATAGCATCAGGGAAATTTGCATTAAAATTTCTGAGAGGCTTTATATGGCAAACAGTGTGCACCACCAAAGATTATCTAAAAAGCCCTCATATCTTAGAGAAAAGTTGCAAACAAAAATGGATGCATATTTCTGTGGAATTTTATTAAGTGTTTAGGGGACTAGGAATAGAAACTGAAGGTTCATGCAAAATGAATAAAGATAATGGTGGCAGAGGATGAGGGGTGACATGATAGGAGTGTTCCAATATCTAAGGGGCTGCCACAAAGAAGAGGGGTCAATTATTTTCCAAAACACCTGAAGGCAGGACAAGAAGCAATGGATGGAAACTAACCAAGGAGAGAAGCAACCTAGAACTAAGGAGAAATTTCCTGACAGTTAGAACAATTAATCAGTGGAACAACTTGCTTCCAGAAGTTGTGGGTGCTCCAACACTGGAAGTTTTTAAAAAGAGATTAGACAGTCACCTATCTGAAATGTTATAGGGTTTCCTGCTTGAGCAGGGGGTTGGGCTAGAAGACCTCCAAAGTCCCTTCCAACTCTGTTATTCTGTTATTAGCAATGAGACTAACATGACTACACTTATTCCATTTACTCCCATACATGTAGCTCCTTCATTCATTGTATATTACAGTTCTAGC
>NW_015388288.1:264627-267635 GCF_001527695.2 Protobothrops mucrosquamatus
TTTTAAAAAGAGATTAGACAGTCACCTATCTGAAATGTTATAGGGTTTCCTGCTTGAGCAGGGGGTTGGGCTAGAAGACCTCCAAAGTCCCTTCCAACTCTGTTATTCTGTTATTAGCAATGAGACTAACATGACTACACTTATTCCATTTACTCCCATACATGTAGCTCCTTCATTCATTGTATATTACAGTTCTAGCACTCTATTTTGATTCTCTCAGTAGGGCAGTTCTGTTAAATCTGATTTCCCAGTATTTAAGATGGAAAGAAAAGGCAGAAAGCCGGCCTCATCACGTTGAGTTGGATTTTTTATTTTATCTCTTTGTGGCACGATTATTATGAAGTTCAGTCTTGTTCCTATGAATTCAGCGATGATAAGCCTACATTTTACAGCCTGTCATTTTAAAATTGCTATGCTCGGCATTGTAACTTTGTAGACTCAGGGCAGATTACACTGTACAAATTGCTGCTCTGAAGAAAGCACTTTGCTTTGGGGGATGACAAGCATTGATTTCCAATCTCTTTCCAAAATGACTCTATCATTCAGGGTTGAGTCAAACAATTTGCTTCCGCTTAACACTTTCAGTCACGGAGGCTCAGATTCCTGTGACAGGTAAGCTGGAAGTCCTTTAGAAGGTATTTAATTAGAAAAAGAAATAGAAGAGAGACAACTGTAATTCAACACCTACTTAATATGACATGCCATATAGATAATGCTAGTTTACCTCATTCGTACTATCAAAGGTAACTTTCTCCCCTGTGGCTTAAAAATTAGATCCCCCTGTATCCTTCTTATTCTCCTCTTTTTCACGTATAAAGAAGCTATAATCCTAGAAGATGCTCAATTGTCTGGCCGTACATATCCCTGGAATCAATGGTAAATAATTTGGAAAAAGAATACTAGGATTTCTTCCCATAGGGTGCAATTAACTTGTAGAATTCGCTGCCACAGAATGCAGAGATGGGTGCCAACTGCAATGGTTTTCAAGGGGGGGTTAGAAAAAAATTATAGAGGAAAAATCTCTCAGCACAACAGCTATTTGATAGAATGATTGTGATTGCTCTAGTAATGGAGATCGTAAACCTCTTTAAATTAGTTTCTTGGGGAGATGAGTGAGGCTTTATTGCCCTACTGAGATTGTGACCCAGGAAACCTACTTTTAATTTGTTATGAATAGACATACTCAGAATAGCATTGTAGGAATCAACCAATGCAATTTTTATTGGGTAGCTAGTTAGCAAGGCTAAATTTAAAGTCATACTAAGATGTTGGAATTACGTAGTTTCGATCATAATGTAAGGAGAGATTGGCCCAAGCTATCAACCAGGATGAAAAGTCTCTCCCACCCACACCAAATTATAAAAAACGTATTTATTCATACAAAAATTAGCATTTTGTAAATGCTAATACGTTAAAAGTATATTCAAAACAAACTATGTTTACCATGATGGTATATGTTGTTTCTTTAAAGAACAGAACCAGGATGAAATGGAAAACAGACCGATTAGACCAAATTCAATTTGTTGGCAAGCAAAGATGGAACAGCACAGTAAAATTACTTTTCCATGATCCTGGTATAGAAGAAGGCTCCTGAGAACACCATGGACAGCGAAGAAAACAGGTAAATGGAACATCAAAAAATGTAATCCCAATGTGTTAATAATTTCTACTCTTTTAACATTTTGAGTGAACAAAGCATATTTGCATCTAGTTGAACATTCTATGAAGTTGCCCATCACATTAGAATCCACTAAAGATTGAAGTTGTATTGCAGGACAAGACTAGGCCTGAAGTATCACAGAGATGACTAAATGACAATTTGCCTACGTCAGTGTTTCTCAACCTTTCTCAACCCCAGCCAGCACAGCTTTCTGAGGAATTCTGGAAGCTGAAGTCCACACCTCTGAAAGTTGGCAAGGTTGAGAAACATTGTTCTAAGTTGTGTAAATTAGATCTAGAGCATTTAGTGTATATCTGCTTACCAAAGGTCACCCTTTCTCCACAAAAACAATGCTTTATGGATGCTTTGGAAGGGATAGGCGGACCACTTCTGTGCAAGGTGGCTAGATTTTTGACAATATAAACATGACCCTTGTTTATAAGGGGCTGCTGTAAAAAAGAGGGGGTCAATCTATTTTGAAGGCAAGACAAGAAGCAAAGAATGAAAACTAATCAAGGAGAGAACCAACCTAGAACTAAGGAGAAATTTCCTGGCAGTGAGAACAATTAATCAATGGAATTACTTGCCTCCAGGAGTTATGGGTGCTCCAACACTGGAGGATTTTAAGAAGAGATTGGACAACCATTTGTCTGAAATGGTATAGGTTCTCCTGCTTGAGCAGGGGGTTGAACTAGAAGACCTCCAAGGTCCCTTCCAACTCTTCTATTCTATTACTGTTGTGTGTTTGCTGCAGATTTCTCAGGCAAAGAATGGAATCTACTATCCCCAGATACACAATTTCAATATTTAAAATCTATGATGAGGGCTGGAAAGAGGGACCAAGAAAGGAGCAAAGGGGAATAGAAATATTTTCCTTTAATGCCCGTTCACTGCTGCTGCTCAAGTTTTTCATCAATCTCTAAACACTGCTGATTTAATGCAGAGAAAACTCTAAGGTTCCCCTGAGTATTCTGTTCATCTCTTATTCATTTGATTGTGGGTGTTTGTGTTTTTAAAGGTCATTTAAGCTCCTTTTATGCCAGCCCACCTTCTGAGGGACCAAATGAAAATTTGCAATATGGTCTTCCAGAAAACTCACCCTCTTGCAGTCAAACAGCTTCCACTAGTGGCCAGTTTGATAGGCTCCTCAAAATTCTAAAGGGGTGGCATTTTGTGGTGTTTATATTGTGGATTTTTAATATAATAAGTTGTTCACAGTCACCTGTGTGTGAGTTGGGCCACCATATAAATTTGTATTAAAAAAAATAAATAAATAAATAAAACAAATAAAATAAAATAAAATAATAAAATAAAATAAAATAAAATAATAAAATAAAATAAAATAAAA
>NW_015388288.1:269275-275778 GCF_001527695.2 Protobothrops mucrosquamatus
CATTAGTCAGCCTTTTATATTGTGGTGACCAGAATTGGATACAGTATTCCAGGTGTGACATACTGCATCCAGTTCTGGTCCCCATAATATAAAAAAGATTTTGAGATTCTGGAAAGAGTGCAGAGAAGAGCAACAAGAACGATCAGGGGACTGGGGGCTAAAACATATAAAGAACAGTTGCAGCAACTGGATATGCCTACTTTAATGAAAAGAAGGACTAGGGGACACACGATAGCAGGGTTCCAATATTTGAAGGGCTCCTACAAAGACGAGGGGGTGGTCAAACTAGGCAAGACAAGAAACAATGGATGGAAACTAACCAAGGAAAGAAGCAACCTAGAACTAAGGAGAAATGTTCTAATGGTGAGAGCAATCAACCAATGGAATAGATTGCCTTCAGAAGTTGTGGGTGCTCCAGCAATAGGGGCCTTCAAAAAGACACGGGAAATGGTATAGGGTCTCCTGCTCAAGCAGGGTGTTGGAGTAGATGGCCTCCAAGATCCCTTCCAACTTTATTATTCTATGTTCTATTTTCCAGCCCTTCCATACATTTGAGCATAATGTTCATCATTCTGAGCTTTAATGCCAGGTGTATGAATTATAGATAGAAACTGTGAAAATTGTAATCCAACATATTGGGAGTTCATTTATTAAGGAAGGCTGGTCAAAGGGTGGTAGTCCTCTGTTCTTTTGCTACCAAATCAATTACTTTGTGCCTTTTTTGCATTAGAATGGATAGAGGAATGTCACTTTTGCTTTTCCTGGCATCCATTTCTTTCAAATCCCCAGATTTTCCTCATCCCATTTACAAAAATAACTGAAAATTTGGTAAGGAATATTAAGAGGAAAAAGCAAACCGAATCCTCATCTGCTTCAATCCATTAAAGCAGGGATCTCCAAACTTGGCAACTTTAAGACTTGTGGGCTTCAACTCCCAGAATTCCCCAGCCAGCAAAATTCTGGGAGTTGAAGTAGGCAACTCTTAAAGTTGCCATGTTTGGAGACCCCTGAATTAAAGTCAATAATTACATCTATTCTTGACTGGAAGAGAAATAGGTTGGATCTTCTTTCCATAAATCTGTAAACGAGATGTCTGTAGCAACATAGAATCACAAACGTAATTGAACTCACCAAAAGTCAATCTCAAACTTACCAGAATTAAACACACAAAACTCTATCTGATAGTCAAATCAATCAACTTTCCCTTTCTGTCATATTCAATTTTTATCATGGTTCATCCTACTTATAAAGACATTTGCACATTGGATTATGTTTTCTTATCTTTCTTTTCTAAGGCTGTTCTTTAACTTGGTCATACTTAGCCCATCTCTATAGAACAATGTTCCGATATCTCAGGGGCTGCCACAAAGAAGAGGGAGTCAAGCTATTTTCCAAAGCGCCTGAAGGCAGCACAAGAAGCAACGGATGGAAACTAACCAAAGAGAGAAGCAACCTAGAACTAAGGAGAAACTTCTTGAGAGCTAGAACAATTAACCAGTGGAACAACCTGCCTCCAGAAGCAGTGAATGCTCCAACACTGGAAGTTTTTAAGAAGAAACTGGACAGCCATTTGTCCGAAATGGTATAGGGTTTCCTGCCTGAGCAGAGGGTTGGACTAGATGACCTCCAAGGTCCCTTCCAACTTTACCATTATTATTATTATAAAACCTACTACAAGAATTTGTTTATTTGCAAACCCAACATCATCACAGGGAGAAATCATCCATTAAGTCCACTTCCTAGGACTCCATCCTGAAGCAGAAAAACCCTTATAGTTCTACTTTCTTCCATGCAGAGGTTCCCTGGGATCATGAATCATTCTAATGACAGAGTTGTACCAGTCCATATGCATACATCTCTTAGCCAAGGGGCACCAGAAGGATCACAGAAAGACAGATGGGACCTTTCAGAATGTACATCAGGAAAGACACACGGTGGAATTTCTCCCAGCCAAAATGGCACAGTTCGCAAATAAATCATGTTCATGTGGAAACAGTAGTCGTTTTTTAAAAGGTAATAACTGTCAAAAAGGCTGTAAATATTTTTATAATGTAGATTGCTGCTTAATTTAAGACAGCTTCTTTATTTTCTTTTTAGAGCTAACGAGTGTGGCATTAATTGGGAAACAAATCCTGAAAAAATCATGGGAAGAATACAGTCAGCTGTTGTCCATAATGCCAAGCATGACTGTGTATATACAGGTCTGTGGTCATTTGGGGAAACTTGTGTGTATCATTCTTGACTTAGACGTAAAAGTGAAAGCATGGGCTTTGTACAATGTTTTGTACAAAACATTGTACAAAGAACTTGACCCTTGACATTTCAACTTTGATTATATTTTGATGGCATACAATACAAGAGAGTATCTGTAAATCAGGGTTGAATTGTGGTGTTCTCTGAGCATGCTTGTTGATTTGCAGATGTTTTATTATCCAGCTACCAAGTTTCCCTGAAAATAAGACTGGGTCTTAAATTAATTTTTGCTCCAAAAGACACATTAGAGCTTATTTTCCAGTTAGGTCTTATTTTCGGGAAAATACGGTACTAAATGTGTCGGTCTGGCTGACGATCTTAACTGGGGATTATTTTTGGGGTAGGGCTTATATTACAAGCATCCTGAAAAATCATGCAAGGGCTTATTTTCTGGTTGGGTCTTATTTTTGGAGAAACATGGTAAATAACATCGTTACCTACTTGGATAATTAAATCTGCTAGCAAACAACCAAGCTCAGAGAGCACCAAGGACTCCACAATTCTGTGACTTAGCCATTTACATCAATATATTGTATAAACCTAGAAACTGTATTGATTCAATAGCCAGATTAAGCATGTTGCGTAAAAAGAGCTATTTAGAAGTAGTTTTGAAAGCTTTATCCGTGATGGTACAGTGGTTAGAATTCAGTACTGCAGGCTAACTCATTGCTCATCCAGGCGTTCGATTCTGAACGGCTGGTAAAATGAGGAGCCAGATTATTCGGGGCAATATGCTGACCCTGTAAACTGCTTAGAGAGGGCTCTAAAGCACTATGAAGCGGTATATAAGTCTAAGTGCTGTTGCTATTTATCAATCTTGCAAAATGGAATTTTTTATCTAACTAATCTTGTTACTCACAGGGACAGTGGAAGAAAAAATAGGGGATAGCCTGCTTCATCCATAACATCATTGGTTCACCCATTCATTGCAGAATAAGGGACCATTTTATTTTTATTTGCCTGGTCCTGTTTCCTCTTTCCTGTGCCATGTGCCATGTGTGTGCGTGCTCATGCTTGGGAACCTGGGTTGAAAGAGGCAACCTTTTGAAATCTATAATCGCTCATAAATGTTTTTGAATGTCCTAGAGAGAGATTGTCTAATGACTTTGTTCATTTTTTAAATAAGAACTTGCTGAACTTGAATCTTTTGCAATCTGAAAATGAAAGAAAGCAAAAGTGACAGATTTGTCAGTCCTTAAATAAGGTAAACTAATCTACTGTGGTTAAAAAGGTATATAATTACCGGTAGGCAGGTCAATTATTTGCAGGAAGCATCAGGATGTTCTATTTTCCCCCAAATCAAGGAGTGTGTTTATTGTGTCTTCAACATTCTGAAAAATTCAGGGATTCTAAAGCAAAGAGTTTATCCATTGTGTCCTCAAAATTTTGGAAACTTTGGAGATTATAAATCCAAAGCAAGGAGTATATCAGTCTTCAAAATTCTGGAAAGTTTAGGAATTTCAGCAGTCTCCCTTCGTTGTTAAACTGCAAGCAATGCAGCCTGTTGAGCAGAGCTTTGCCCTCTGTCGTGCACTTAAGAGCCTTTATCTGAGCAAGAACTGTTTTCTGTTACATTTTCAGAGAGGCAAAAGCCTTGGTACAATTCTTAGTAATGACTTCCTCCTACAATACTTGATTGGCCAAGACAATCAATCTCCATTACAAACAATCAGGGGGGATAATAGGATTTTTTTTTATGGCTTGCTTGTAGTTCAAACATCAAGAGAACAGCCATTAATATCCTAAGTGGGTGATTCAGATCTCAGTGAAAATCATAGTAGTTTTGATGGTGGCCCATTCAAACAGTCATTTTCAGCAGAAGTTTATCTGAGTTTCAAATATGATTGAAGACTCCTGTCTATGTTTTATCTAGAGGAAATAGCTTGTATGAGACTGAGTATAAACAAATAGCCATCAACTAAACCAGACCAAGGGGAATATTCAAAAACAGGTAGGATTTTTTTTGGGGGGGAGGGACTCCTCAGAGATTTGGAATCAATTCAAATTTGAACTAATGGTATGTGGGAATGGCCTTGGGGAACAGGAAGGAGAGCCATAGACTGGATAACCATAAAAATATTTCAGTCCACAGTCAGATGGAGAGTTTGGGAAATGTTTCAGATGAGTTTCAGGTTTCAGTATCTATTCTTCCATCCCCCCATTATCCAGTCTCAACTGTCAGTACCTATCCTTCCATTGCCCTGCTATCAGAACTGATGAAGCTTCTTGGATGAGAAGAGAAACTTCCCCTTCTTCTGCTTCTGCTTCTCTTCTTCCTCCTCCTCCTCTTCCTCCTCCTCCTTTTCTTCTTCCACAAGGAAAACAACAGCCCAGTTGCCCTTTGAAAAAGCACCTTTGAGATAACTAGGACCTGGATGACTGAGAATTTCCATAGATGTTTCAGAAGGGACCCTCCCTAATTTTCCAGAAAGTAATAGGAAAACTGGGAGGTTATGAGGCTCAGTTAAAAGGTGTAGGTATGCTTAGCCTGCAGAAAAGGCAACTGAAGGGAGATATGACAGCAGTCTTCAAACATTTAAAGAGTTGTCACACAGAATTTTCTATTGCCCCATTTTATATTGACTATGAAGGAGAGGTGTGAAAAGATATACTTTCAGTCTTGCAATATTCTGTTAATTTAACCTTGCAATAAAGATAAGAGCTAGTACTTCTGATTGTGCTTCTTGTCTGGACTTCCTGCCAGGAGTAACATTGGTGCAGTCCCATCACTGGTCAAATGCCAAAAAGAGGAAATATTCAATAATGATGAATAAAGGTGATCTTATCCAAAGAGAACAGACTCTGTTCCTAAAGAATTAATATAAGTGTTTCAAATGACAACTGAGATCTATAACCCCTACCCCATAAATTGTCTTAACATGAACAACCCATTAGATAGCGCTTTGACTTCCCTCCTTTCTCCAAGCAAGCAGGTGACCTCTCCTACAAATTGTAACTCTTCTATTACAATAGTCTTGCTGTGTCCATGGAGAATTCTAAGAGTTGAAGTCCACCCATTTTCAAGTTGCCAAGGTTGAGAAACACTGAACAATAGAGTTCACTAGAATAGTTCAGCACACCTGAAGTGAAGATGTTCTACAGAACAGTTATGCAATCATCAGCTTTGGTTCTGACTCCTCCATTCTTCTTCTGATCTTGATCAACAGGACTTGATACCCAAACCCTAACTTTAGATCTTCTCAGGGGTCTACTGTACATTAGCTATGATTATGAACTTCAATCTGAGTTAGCAACACCTTTCAGGAGAAAAATGTTGTTGTCTTTAAAGCATTGGTGTCTATATCCCTGCTCACTCAAATTGAAATCATTTCTATCCTTTTGGTGAGAGTTTTGATGTTTTTGCTTTTAAAGAAGGATCAAGAAGAGAGGCTGTAATCTGCCCATAATTGAATTTCAGACATTGGGAATAATAATGTATTGGCCTTTTCTGTAAATCAAGAGAGGAGTTATGAAAGAGCTTGGAATGAGAGAGAGGGGGGGGGGAATTAATGCTTTGGGGAAATTTATCCTATTCCCCCCCCCAATCTTTTTACCAGCTGTTGTCGATGCTGGCAGAATTCTATCTTAAATAAAAGCTCTGATTAGAAATGAGACCAATCAAAAGATAATAGTTTCTTAACTCTGCAGTTGCTAATAAAATGTCATGTGCCATGTGAAAAAGAAAAATGTATTCTACTTTGCTATTTAGAAACATTTAAACTGATCGTCTTGACCTCTGTGGAAACAAGCAAAGCAGAAGAGCGATTAGAAAGCTTAAAGCTCATGCTTATACACATTTATCTTAAGTAATTAGATCTCTGGAGTCGAGGCAAGAGGAGAATAAAATATAAAGAGCCACGAGGAAGGAAGGCAGACAAAATGATTTATGTTGTAGAAATGTACTTCTTTTCTCTTCCTCTCTTTTTATTTTACAATGAAGACAAATTGAACAATCTATGGTGAGAAAGAGGCCGAACCTTTGATGTTCCTATGTACCCTGGTTTTCTTGGGGGCTGGGAAGCAGGATTGGACTTCAGTAGTGGCATTTTTCACTGACTCAGCTTATTTTTTAAAAAGTTCTCTCTCCTACTCATATATTTTGAGGAGACATCTGGGGAATTTTTTGCACTTGTGTCAGAAGCATTGAGGTGCTCCTGGATTGAAAGGACTAGGCAGTGACATCACTGTTGCCCAGGGGATGACCAGTTGGGGGCTCCTTTCATGCCCCTGGCAGGAGCTGGAGTGAAGGA
>NW_015388288.1:276588-282650 GCF_001527695.2 Protobothrops mucrosquamatus
TGCTTGTAAGTTGATATTGTAATGGTATGTGGTATGACTTTGGGGGACAAAAGGAAGAGCCACAGACAAGACAAGAACTGAGTCTCAGAAGAAATGGGAACAGCCTTCCGTCTTTCCCAACATCAGGGTCTTTTCCAATGAGTCCTCTCTTCTCCTTTGGTGGCCAAAGTATTTGACCTTCAGCTTCAATATCTGTCCTTCCAAAGAACAACCAGGATTGATTTCCTTTAGGACTGCCTGATTGATCTCCTTGCAGTCCAAAGGATTCTCAAGATTCTTCTCCAATATCACAATTCGAAAGCATCAATTCTTCAGTGCTCATCCTTCTTTATGGTCCAACTCTCACAGCCATACATTACTACTGAGAAAACCAAAGTTTTGGCTATACAAACCTTTGTCAGCAAGGTGGTGTCTCTGTTTTTTAATATGTTGTCTTAGGCTAAACATACCTAGATCTTTTAAATGAGTCTTATGGGGCTTGATGTCAGATTCTTCACCTTCTCCAACCTGTCACTGCCCATATTTTCATACCATATTCCAAATGGGGACTGAACAGGCAGAATTGATAAGAACACTTACTTCCTATAAGAAACATGATGTCCAAGAAACCCATTACCAAGCACTCTTATCCCAAGTTTGCAACTTGTGAACTAGATGGCAGTTTGAGGGTGGGGTATTCAGCAGTGCCTTGCTTGTGAGTGCAACAAAGTAGTCAGCATAATGATCTGTGCTGTATACTTGTTACTGTTGTGCAGACTGTTAATTACAACATCTGTCACAGATGAAGGTGTCTTTGGCAACCTCTTGTGAAACTTGCTGTCACCTCTAGGCATACCGTGTTTGCTAAAGGTGGAGATGGGGATCAAAAGAGAAATGATGACATTTTATTTTACTATTCTTTTAGATACTGCTTAACTCCAGTTGACTCTGGATCACTCCCAGCATAAAAAACAAAACAACCTAGCACCTACTCAATAACAATAACTAAGATGGTATATCTAGTGACCCACAAGCCACAACACACACCCTAGAAGTGACTCCAACCAGCCTAACCCAAAACCCAAAACATAATTTGTCAACCATTCTCCAAATCTTGGCTTTAGCTATTTTGATCAATGTGATGTCCCTAATCCTAGAACTGATGAAAGTTTGCTTGTGTTGTAAATATTAAACCCCTTCCATTGAAAACAAAAGAGAATGAAAGAGACAGACCAACGGGCAGCTTGGAGTAATGTGCACTGTTCAATTAGACCTTCTGTGATTTTCTTCTTTGTGTCTGCTTTGTGAAACAGCACCAGAGGGATTAGCACAGAGCAGCACAGGGTCAAAAGAGGTCATTTTTGAACAGCAATTTCCTGGCAGTATCTGATCGACAAGCAGAGCTGACATTCTGTTCTCGCAGAAAAGCCCCATCTTCTCAATTGTATTGCACTTCCCTATTTTTGTTTTGTTTTTGTTTTTTTGGGTGGTGGTGGTTTTCCATTGGATGAGACCACAAATGCCTCTTAGCAAAGCAATGGCTAGAATTATATAAATCTATGTTTTTTGTTAAAGTTTTTAATCTTTTTAAATTTAAATTAATACTTTTCCTCTTTTTAGTTCCTACATTTCTAACACGAGACAAGAAAAGCAAAATAATACAGGCCTGGAGATTCAAACACACAACCTCATTTTTAAAGTACGTTTGCCACCTTGAGTTGACATATGTGTAGGTGGGTGGGTAGGTAGGTAGGTAGGAGATGATAGATAGATAGATAGATAGATAGATAGATAGATAGATAGATAGATAGATAGATAGATAGATAGATAGATAGATAGATAGATAGATAGATAGATAGATAGATAGATAGATAGATAGATAGATAGATAGATAGATAGATAGATAGATAGGTGAGAGGGGAGAGAGAGAGTGAAAGAGAGCGGATAGAAATTCTAATAATAAGATGCATTTCCACCTTTGTATAAGAAGCATACAAAGCAGTATAAACAATGTTCCCTTCTGGCAACTCCCTCTTATTCTTCCCAATCATGCGAGGTAGGTTGGATTGAAAAAAAACACAGTGTCAAACTCGCCGCGTCACAAGATATGTCGCTACGTACTGTGACTTTTTTCGCATTGCCGGAGCTGGGGTGGGCGCAGCCTCTGCAGGATGCAACCGGCCCGTGGGCTGACAGTTTGACACCCCTGCTTTATTTCAATCAGAATAGAGCTGGAAGAGACCTTGGAGGTCTTCTAGTCCAATCCCCTGCTCAAGCAGGAGACCCTATACCATTTCAGACAGATGGTTGTCCAGTCTCTTCTTAAAAGCCTCCAGTGATGAAGCACCCACAACGTCTGAAGGCAAGCTGTTCCACTGGTTAATTGTCCTCATTGTTAGGAAGTTTCTCCTTAATTCCAGGTTGCTTCTCTCCTTGATTAGTTGATGGTGGTGTTTAAGCAAGGAGTCTCCTTGCTCCTAATCTCACGATTTCACACTACCTCTCTTCGTTCTGCATTAGCCAGAACAAAATTCTCCTCCCCAAGAAAACCATCTCTAATGAGATGGATATGAATTGCATTTGCTTCTAAAACTTCACAACCTAGCTAACATTCTGTTCTCCCTTTAATTATTTTTTAAAGTCTAGCATGTTTTCTGCAGCACTGAGTTCTTTTAAAAGCAAAGACTCCTTGCCTAGCACATCCCTAAATTAGCCTGTTTTAATGTAAGCAACAACAGTCAGAAATAAAATTTAGATTGCATTTGTTAGGTTAAGGATAGATGAGAAATTTGGCCAAGTGACATAAACCTAGGATCTCCAGACTAAAGGGGAAAAAAACAAGTCTGGAAAGGGATCATAGGTCAAAGATTTCCCACCTGTTTAGAAGAGCCACAGGCAATGCAGGTTTCTGTTCCATGTGAAGGATGACTGAATACAGCTAGCCCTCGACTTAAGCTCACAATTAAACTCAAAAATTATGTTACTAAACAAGACAATTGTTAAGTGAGTTTTGCCCTCACTTTTGTTAAGTGAGTTTCTTGCCACAGTTGTTAGGCAAATCACTGCAGTTGTTAAGTTAATAACACAGTTGTTAAGTGAATCTAGCTTCCCCCATTGACTTTGCTTGTCAAAAGGTCACAAAAGTTGATCACATGACCCTGGGACATTGCATCCATCATAAGTATGAACCAGTTGCCAAACGTCTGAATTTTGATCACATGACCATGGGGATGCTGCAATGGTCGTAAGTGTGAAAACGGTCGTAAGTCACTTTTTTCAGTGCCGTTGTAAACTTTGAATAGTCACTAAATGAACTGTTGAAAGTCAAGGACTATGTGTACATTGTCCTTATCCCTAACTCAAAAACTAATTAAAAAAAACCCAGAATTCTCACAGCCAACATGCATAAACAATCATGAAAATGGCAATAAAATAATCCGTGCGGATGAATTAAGGCAGAGGGATTCTCAAAACAGGCAGGGCATCTGCCTTCCAGTCACGTCCTGCTTACACTTTGTCAATAACACAGTGAAGGAAGGTGCGAATGAATCTTATTTCATTGGACAAGCAGCTCGGAATACAGATAAGGCCAAGAGAAGATATGAACCCTTAAATAAATGTTTTTAGCATTATCTTGGAAGGAGGACAATGTCATTGATCCTGATCTTTCCTGACAGAAAATCAGTTCCTCCTGAACTCTCAGGGCAGCACACACTAACTTGCATTGGATCCTAATAAAATATCTGTAAGTTCACCAAAAATAAATACATCATCACTGACATTATGGCAACGGTTGAAAGCCACATTAAGCTGGAAGGTTTAATTGAATTGCTACACAATGTTTTCGGCCAGGTCATATAAGAAAATGTGGCCCTCTGGTCAAAGGTCTGATCTCCTACAGTGGTAACCTTCAAACTTTCTAAATGTGATCTGGCCTTTCACCCTGGTGCTTAATGGTTTGTCAAATCCGACTCTTTCTAGAGGCCATTTAGGTCACTGGGTCTAACTCCCGGTTCAGGGCAAGACTCCAAATCAAAATGGCAAAGCACATTCTCCTCCCCTTTTCTTTTCCACCGTTACATTCAAATTACCCAAACACAATATTTAAATAATGATTGCCTAAATTCAAAGGGACTAACCCTTTTGAAATCCCTATCATTAGAAACATTAGCGCCTAGAGCCAACTAGCACCAAACCACTTTGTAAAGCAGGACTGGGATCTTTTTTAATTGTGTTGTCCTTACTGATGACTTTGTAAATTCAGTCTGAGAAGCGCCCTGAGCTTTAACGAAAGACCCTTCACTGATTGCAACCTTAGCTCTAAAGAAATGATTGCATAGGAACTGCTGGCAAGGAGCTTATCAAAAGAAAGTGTCTCTAGCCTCAGCTTGATTATTTTTTCCTTCTACAACTTCCTCTATTAATTGGCTAAAAACAAACAGCAAAAGGGCCGTTCAGGTCATTGTCCTGTTTATTTCTCAGTGACAAAAATGTTTTATCTTTGGATTTCCTGCACCAAGACAGAGGGAGGAGTGTTGGACGGGTTTGTATACTATATTCTCCTCCAATTCTGATCCTATGAAGTTCCAACAGAGCTTCATTGAGGGTAGTCCTCGATTTGTGACCACAATTGGCTATTCAGAATTGCTTCAAACTGCAAGATGGGGGGCAAATAAATTTGATAATAATAATAATAATGAAATTGGAACCAGAATTTCCAGTGCTAAGCAAGACAGTTGTTAAGTGAATCATGCCCAATTTTAAGACCTTTTTGCCAAGGCTGTTTTGCCAACCACTGCTAGGTTAGGTGAACCACACGGTTGTTAAGCAACTCTGGTTTCCCCCATTGAATTTGCTTGTTGGAAGCAGATTGGAAGGTCCACAAATGGCAATCACATAATCCAGGACACTGCAACTGTCATAACTACTTGCCAGTTGCCAAGTGCCCGAATTTTGATCACATGACCAGGGTGGTGCTGCAACAGTTGTAAGTGTGAGGACCAGTCATAAGTCACTTTTTCCAGTGCTGTTGTAACTTCGAATAATCAATAAATGAATAGTTGTAAGCCGAGGACTACCAGTATAGTTTTCTTTCTAAACATAGCACAGAAAGCGTCTAGGGCAGGGGTAGGCAACTTTGGCTCTTTTATGACTCGTGGACTTCAACTCCCAGAATTCCTCAGTCAGCTCTGCTGACTCAGGAATTCTGGGAGTTGAAGTCCACAAGTCATAAAAGAGCCAAGGTTGCCTACCCCTGATCTAGGGAGATTCTCAATCATCCAGGTCATGGTTGTCCCAAAGGTGCTTTTCCAAAAGACAACTGAACTTTCTTGGTGTTTTCTTTTCCTTGAAAGGACAAAATAAGGGGGAGAAAGGAAGAAAAAAACCCAAAAAAGTCCAATTGCCTTTTGAAAAAACACTTTTGGAACATAACACAGAAAGGGGGGGGACTGTAGTTCCTCTCTTTCCTTCTCCTGTTGGTTGTCTGCTTATTTGGCAGCTGAAGCAGGACTCTGAAAAGTTAAAACATGCTGCAGCAGTCTTGCCTCTATTGACATTAGGCTAGGAAAATATAACTGCCCTACAATATTTTATCAAGAGTTCAAAGTATATCTTGGAGCTGCTGGGCTGTAAAAGGGCATGCTGTATAATACCTTAGCATTGCAGAAATGTCACAATTTTCTTCCACCTCTGTGAGCCAAGCCAAAACTGTAATCATCGGTCGCTCCCTTTTTGTAAGTCAGAATATGTGCATTCATGGAGATCCCTCTCTATTTTTCTGTTCAGATTATTAAAGTGCAATTTCTGTCCTCTATGTGTATCTGTCCTATAGGCTGTTTAAAAAAAAAAAAGCAATAAAAAAATTCTGTAACTGTAAATATTTACAGCGTACAACAATTTTGAATTTGTCTTCCCCCTATTTACCTTGTTTTGTTGATGGTATGATTATTGTTATTTTATGACTACAGTTTCTTGATGCAGGCTTGATGCAGGCAGCTTCACCTGTTGCAAGCATTTAAAAAATAGCTGTCTCTATTGGTTTACAACTTGAATAGCATAACTGTTCCCCCCCCCAAAAAAAA
>NW_015388288.1:283045-287614 GCF_001527695.2 Protobothrops mucrosquamatus
TGAAAAGACTGGAAAATTTTAAGCAGAGTTGCCTCAAGCCTTCCCTTCCAAGGAGAGTCCGCCCACTTACAGCTTTTATTCTGCCCAGACTGCTGAAAGAATGTCTCTCTCTCTCTCAGGACAAAAGTTATGAACCACCTCCAGACTAGTGCCTCACATAAATATCAAGAATGTGAAAGAACCTCAATTGTGTCACACGGGAATCAAGTTCTATTAATATAGTGCATGCAGATGGTCCTAGCTTTAACCTCCATCACAGAGATGGATAACCTGCAACCCAAAGTCTCCTTTTCCTGGCCCCTAGAATAACCCTAATTGCGCCCCAGGAGCTTGGTAGCAAACAACTGAACGACTATGATTCCATCTTTAGGAAAAAAAAATAAGAATAACTTCAAGCCCCCTCCTCCCAAGACAGAATAACACCTTCTGAAATCGCCAAGAGCTTAAAAAAAAAAAAGAGCTGTAATATTAGCCATAAAAATGTATCTGTCCTGAGAGTAAAAACATATCCTAGAGGCCCAAGTTTTTAGCCAGTCATAGATGTAATGCATAAAACACACCAGTGTGGGAGTATATTATAGGCCACTTATCCAAGTAGTGGTTATTGATGTTGCCTTGCTGAATTCACTCAAGAAGACAGGCAATAGTGGTGTTGAAAGAAAAATCAGGTCCAGTTCCAAGCCAGGAACAAGATACTGGAAATAAAATGGAGGCTAAAATGCTGGAAATAAAATGGAGGCTGCTTAGGAAAGAAGGTTCCTTTTTATTGATAAGCAGAACCAACAACAACATGTAGTTCTGGGACAGCTGACAAAATGGAGTTGAGAGTGGATGGGCTTTTATACATTTTAGGTAGATGAATGGATGGACAGAGTTCAGAGTTAAAACCTGGAGCACCTGAAATCTTGGAGACCTGCTGTCAATCAGTCTTTGTAGAAATGTGTTAAATGGGCCAATAATCTGATTTGATATAAGCCACATTCTTATATTCCAGGAGTAAAATTGGACAAAGATGTTAAACTGGAAATATTTCAGTCTCAAAATGCTGCAATGCAAGCTCAAAATAGTTGTTCCAAGTTTGAAACAGTTTCATTCCAACTTTTCTGGTAAGGTCCTAGCACTGTTTTGATCATTCTGGAGATGATTCAAGTTGAAATGAAGTGGTCTGAAATCAAAACAGAACCATTTCCAAGATAGTTATTTCAAGCTCACCCAGAGCATTTGACTTCCTGATGAGCATTTCAATCATGAAATATTTCAAATTTGAATCATTTTACTCACCACAATGACAGAATCTCTGACTCATAGGCCAAGTCTGACTTGCAAGATCTCACCATCTGGCCCATTTCCTATTCTCTGAAGCTTACTTTCCAGACTCAGCTTGTTCCATTAATCTTTACATATGCAAGAAGGGGCCAAAAACAATGATCTATTGGACAACCTGGGAATGGGCAAAGAGGTTGAACCTCCACCATTGTCAAGTCATTGATCATAGGAATGGCAGGAATTTTAACAGGGGATGGAGCCCATCATCCAGGTTTTAACATTTAAGAATTAGCACTATGGAAACTAATGGAAGCTACTTTTGGGTAGACATATTCCAGATTGCACTGGTAATTTATCGAAGAAAGCAATGAAGAAGGCAATGAAAACCACTTCCAGTTTTTTGCCAAGAACATCCCATAGATGAGTTTATGAAATCACCAGAAATGAATCCATACCAAAAGTTAACCAAAAAGAACAGGAGCAGGATTCCCCTAACTCTGCAGCAGATATCCTATCTTCTTCTTTACCCCAAAGTAGTTTAAGGCTTTATGAGTTGCCTTTAAAGGGGGTGACTACAGTTCGCATTGTGATTTCCGTATATAAGGTGACCAACCGTCCTCCTTTAGGGAGGACAGTCCTCCTTTTTGTAAGTTCTGTCCTCCCTCGGAAAGTGTCCTCCTATATGTCCTCCTTTTCGATATTTGAAGACTAATCTGCAGGGCTTTTTTTTTTTTCTCATAGAACATTCAGAACGGCGTTCCGGCACCTTTTTTTGATGGGTTTTTTTTCAACTTTTGCATGAGCTATGCTACTCCCACTATTGGCTTTTGAAAGCCAATGGGAATTGCTGCTGAGCGCTCCAAAACACCCGGCTGGCAAACTTTGCACATGCAAATTGTCTGTATTATTGTTGCAATGAATAAAATGTTTCTTTTATTTACAATATTTTTTTCTTCAATTTATTTGTGTCCTCCTTTTCATTGTAAAAAAGTTGGTCACCTTACCTTATAGCACTTAGTAATAGCATTTAGACTTTATGTGCTTTACAGCCCTCTCTAAGCGCTTTACAGATTTGGCATATTGCCCCCAACAATCTGGGTCCTCATTTTACTGACCTCGGAAGGATGGAAGGCTGAGATAACCTTGAGTCGGTCAGGATCAAATTCTTGGCAATGCTGCATTCTAACCACTGCCGCAGACATGCAGTTTATCTCCAGATGACCTCCTGATAAGTAGTCTTCAATTGTTAGAAATCTGAGCAATTATCACGCTAGCTAGTTGGTCATACATCTAGAAATGGAAGGAAGTTGTGGAAGGTTGTGTTAGATTGTGCCTTTTGATTCCGCACCTTATTCATCTAATTTTGCAACCCTGTCTTGTGAGCAGGGCACACAGAGAGATGTCTTTTGTGGAGCAGGTTGTGCCTCTTGGAGTCTTAAATGCAAAGTGTACATATAGTTAAAATGGTGTGTGTGTGTGTGTGTGTGTGTCCCTATGTACCCACCTATCTATTGGAATAAAAAAGGAAGAGAACAATAACAAGAAAAAGAAAACAAAAAGGGAAAGGAGGTAGAGCCCAAAAGGAAAAATTTGTAAAACTAGGTTAAAATTGTTGGTATTAATTAGATTTATTTATTTATTTATTTATTTATTTTATTATTTATTTATTATTTGGATTTATATCCCGCCCTTCTCCTCGTAGGACTCAGGGCCAATACAATAACTAAATATATTGTATTGGCTTTAAAAAAAATACAAATCATAGTTAAATTACAAGTAATAACTTAAGCAATATAATCATAAAATAGGACTTAAATTATGGTAATTGCTATCCAAGAATTTATATCAAGAGAAATGTGTGAATGTACAGTGTATACAAAAGAACTCTGATTATCCCTGTAGTCTTTAAGTCAAACATACAGTATTACATGTTAATTTACGTCAGTTCAACAGCAACCATTCAGTTACAAGGCAGATAGCAATAACAAGGTCTATTGAAGGCCACCAATATTCTTAACATTTGATACAATAATTGGCCATTCTTATCCATTTCTAGTTTTCAAAGAGAAATGTTATTGTTAACAATTGGCCGCAATTTATATAGTTTCTTGGGTTTTTTTACATAATAGAAATTTGTGATTATTTTTATAATGCAATAAGGAAAGGAGTTAGAATGTGTGAAATGAGGTCTGGGTTGGGAACAGTGTGCCTCCCAGCTTCTATTCTGTGCACACACACACACTCCAAAATGGGGCTATTTGAAATATTTGAGTTTTAAGTAGGAAATGGATGCCTTGATATATGGAATAGATCAGTGATGGCAAACCTTTTAGAGACCGAGTGCCCAAACTGCAACCCAAAACCCACTTTTGCATCATCGGATGCCGGGTGGGTGTGGCCTATTGGGTGGGTGTGGCCCATTGGGTGGGCATGGCTACGGTGGTAACGGCAGACTGGGTGGGACTAAAAAGTGCAATCAATCAATTCCAACCTTGCAAGATCTTTTTTTTTCCGTGAGAAGTTGAAATTGACTGATTGATTGAACCTTTTTTTTTTGTACATGGTGGCGGAGGCCTAAAGCGAAAAGGTTTTATAAAACCCAGCTGAAGGCCTGGGACTTGGGCGACGGTGCACGTGCCCACAGAGAGGGCTCTGAGCGCCACCTCTGGCACCCGTGCCATAGGTTCGCCACCACTGTTCTATATCCAGGAGTTTCTGTTTACTACCAGAATGGAACGGAATCATTTCTTTCACTCAAAATTCATTAGTTTTCCTACACTTGTTCCATTTCTGAACCTAATTTAGAGAAGAAGTATCAGAACAGAATAACAGAATAAGATTGTTGGGAAGGACCTTGGAGGTCTTCTAGTCCAACCCCCTATTCAGGCAGAAAAACCTATGCCATATCAGACAAACGGTTGTCCAGTCTCTTATAAAAAAACTTCCAGTGTTGGAGCATTCACAACTTCTGGAGGCAGGTTGTTCCATTGATTAATTGTTCTGACTGTCAGGAAGTTTCTCCTTAGTTCTAGGTTGCTTCTCTCCTCGATTAGTTTCCATCCATTGTTTCTTGTCCTTCCTTCAGGTGCTTTGGAGAAGAGCTTGACTCCCTCTTCTTTGTGGCAGCCGCTGAGATATTGGAACACTGCTATCATGTCACTCCTGGTCCTTCTCTTCATTAGACTAGACATACCCAATTCCAGCAACTGTTTTTTTATATATTCAATTTGTGTATAATGGCTAATCCAGTATAAATCATCTCAATGTTACAAATTCCTCCATTTATAGTTCATTCATTCTTTT
>NW_015388288.1:288210-299574 GCF_001527695.2 Protobothrops mucrosquamatus
GGGGTGGGGTGGCAGTAAGGGCTTAGTAGTGTACCACCATTAGCACGGAGAGGAGGGGTGGGATATTAGAGATTGCATGCATGCACTTTTCATTTTTACTTACTTATTTGTTAAATTGATTTGCCACCTATCTCACTATGCGGTTACTTTAGGCAGCTTACAATAATAAAAAGGAAAAGAAAATGAAAGGAACGTAAACAGAACAGAAGTAAAGTAATAGAGCAATAAAATAAACAATGACAAAGGAGCACAATGAGAGTAAGACATGAAGGTGATAACCAAACAGATGGAGGGGTGGAGAGCAGAGAGCAAGGGGTGTGTGGAGTCTGCCATCAATCTAGCAGCCACCTCCAGCATGGAACTCCCCCACTGGATCTCAACAACATTATTAATCCAAAGAATATAACCTGTTGGAATGTGGTGTTCTAGAAGTAGCGGTTACTGGAGGTGAACTAGGGAAAAGTTTCCATTTTGCCACTGTTAAAGGACAGATTTCTGAGACAAAGCTTAGAACGTACTTTTTTTTAAAAAAAAAAAATCTATCTTCTTTCCCATACAGATTGCAGAATTGCATTTGTCCACTTGGGGTTTAATTTGCAAAAAATTCTGATGGATAGAAGCCCTACTCGCAGTGTTTCTCAACCTTGACAATTTTAAGGCATGTGGACTTCAACGCCCAGAATTCCACAGCCAGCTATGCTGGCTGTGGAATTCTGGGAGTTGAAGTCCACATGCCTTAAAATTGTCAAGGTTGAGAAACACTGCGAGGGTAATAAGTCTGTCAAGTGTTTCCTTAAAACAGCCATTCAACTAGAATTGAGCGCCTCCCAGAAATCTCAAGCTAACTATCGCCTTTGGTATTGTATTCTGCATTAATTACAGAGTTGACAAGAAAATTGCCCTTCAAATCAACATTTTTTTTTAAATGAAACTTTGCACACCCCCACTTGCCTATTAGCATTTAACAGTTTTATACAAACAATCCATACGGATTCAAAACAGAAAGACAGCAAAGTATCTCTCAGCCACTCAAGACAAGTAAATGCTTCAGGAGTGAACTGGATTGAATTCGAATTAGTTTATGCTGTTGATGTTCACCTTGATACTTGTCTTCCCTTTTCTTCCATCTTCCCCCGCATTACAGATTTCTGAAGGGAGAAATCTGTACACATCATACATACAAAACATGATACTTTGAGCCTGGTTGTTTGTGCCTGAAGTGAAAAGTCTGGATTGATTTGTTCCAAGATTGGGAAGCTTAATTATTTATGATCTGTTTCCTAAACGATCCAGTCTACCAATGTTCCTTTTATTTTCTCTCTAACTCCCTTGAGAATTCTTTCCAGTTGTCCGTCCTTTTTGTTATCGTTAGAAGTTTATGTATTT
Organism: Protobothrops mucrosquamatus; assembly: GCF_001527695.2. NCBI lineage: Eukaryota > Metazoa > Chordata > Lepidosauria > Squamata > Viperidae > Protobothrops > Protobothrops mucrosquamatus. The sequence continues at coordinate 289,597 of NW_015388288.1, forward strand.
TCCTACAGTGTCTTTTGTTAAATTCAGAAAAAACGAAACAAACGTCCTCAATAGGGCGACCGTTTGACTCTCTCTTTTAGGACTTGGGCTTTATATAATTTCTTTTCAATAGTCCATTCAGTTGGGGGGAAAAAAAATCTTCCAATATTTTTTAATGTTCTCTCTCAAAAAATAGAGAATGGATCAGATGCTCGATATCCAAAAGAATTGAGGAAGAGATATTTTCAACCTGTTGAGCTATGAAGAGGCATAGCATTTTGTAGCTTGCCTGTTCACCAATTCCCCATTAACACAACATTAGGGGTGACATGATAGCAGTATTCCAATATCTCTGGGGCTGTCACAAAGAAGAACAGGTCAACCTATTGTCCAAAGCACCTGAAGGCAAGAGAAGAAGCAATGGATGGAAACTAATCAAGGAGAGATCCAACCTAGAATTAAGGAGAAATTTCCTAACAGTGAGAACAATTAATCAGTGGAGCAACTTGCCTCCAGAAGTTGTGGATGTTCCATCACTGGAGGTTTTTAAAAAGAGATTGAGCAACCATTTGTCTGAAATAGTGTAGCGGGTTGGACTAGAAGATCTCCAAGGTCCCTTCCAACTCTGTTATTCTGTTATTCTGTCTGTTATTCTCTAACACTCACCTACATCACTGACCTCTCACCATACTACCACTTAAAAATTTTGGGCCTCCTGGATTACAGGTCTCAAAACTGCTCTCTGTTTAATCCTAAGAATGCCAAGGCTTAGAAATGATTTTTTCCCCTCTTCTGTTTCAAAAGATCTCTCTCCTCCTTCCTAAGAACATGGCGTACTTTGCAATAACTCTCCTTGCCAAGTGGCCTCATTTACCTAGAATTCACAATATGCAAATCATGATTAGCTAAAGCAATTACTGCCTGTTCGGTGATGGAACTCTAATTAGAAAATTGCATCACATTTGGTGGAGAAATGGAAGGATGGCAGATACCCCGTTGCACCAATCTAAATATCAAAATGTTAAAATAGAAATGACTTTTATGTAAATGTGGCAGACAAAAATGGTTCCAGCGTCTTATAGAATTCACATTCAAGTAGACTTTCACTTGGCATTATCTGCTCCAGCCAGCTGCCAAAAATACCTATCCCATAATTTCTCCAAATTCACTAATGACTATTTTAATAATATTTTCATTTCAAATTTAATTCTGTCCAAGCATTAGCCCTGTATTACTTATGCAAATACGGAGCTTTATAACTCTATTAGCTATTGCTCATTATCACTCCCTTCTGATTTAAGGAAGGGACCCAAAGACTGGAGTGCATCCAGACTTTTTAATGGAAGATGCTCAGTAAAAAATCCCATTCATTTGGATCATTGGCACCCACAAATTTAAAAATGATTAGCATAAATCTAGGAAAGATTTTATGCTTAAGAGCTAAATTAAGGTTCAACTAGTGCAGAGTATAAAAAAGAAGGCAAATGTCAAAAGAAAATTGATCTAGTACAATTTGAATTTACCATTTCTGACCCTGGGAGATGAGAAAAGACTTTTCTAATGCAGGGGGCCCCAATCTTTGCAACTTTAAAACGTGTGGACTTCAACTCCCAGAATTCCCCAGTCAGTTGCCAAGATTGGGAACCCCTGTTCTAATGCAGCGCTTTTCAACCAGTGGTACAGGTACCACCTGTGGTACATTGGCACCTGGCAGGTGGTACGCGACCATCCTAGAAAAGTGGTAGCAGGGGAGGGGAATGAGCTGAACCGGTGGCAGCACCGCACAAGCCTGAGCGAGAGATGGCTGGAGCTGCAGGGCTGTCAGGGCTCAGTGGAAGCGCCAGGATCAGTGCCGCTTTCCAGCTGATCGGCGCTTCTTCGGGGCTATCAGGGCTTAGTGGAAGCGCCAGGATTAGCACCAGGCTCCAGCTGGAGCTCGGCGCTGATCCTGGTGCTTCTGCTGAGCCCAGAAGAAGCGCCGATCAGCTGGAATGTTGCAGCATCTCCAGGGTCTTGTGATTTACATTCAGATGCTTGGCAACTGATTCATATTTATGACGGTCACAGTGTCCCAAGGTCATGTGAAGTGACCAAAACCTGCTGCAACCACCCAGCAGAGGGGGGGAATAAAAACCAAACACCCCCACCCCACCCCCGCTGCCAATCCTCAACAGAAATGCTCACAACAATGAAAACCTCGGACAGGAGGAAGAGCGCCACCGGGTGGGCAAGCGTCTTGCTCGGCTGTGGCTTGGGGGGCACTTTTTTCAGTGCCATTGTAACTTCGAACAGTCACTAAGCAAACTGTTGTAAGTCAAGTACTACCTGAACTTCATCACTTTTTTCCCTTTTTTTTTTTTTGGGGTCATCAAGTTTTTGACACCTTGCTAGGCGACTGGTGGTACTCGGATATTGCCATATTCTAAAAGTGGTACAATGGGTGAAAAGGTTGAAAAGTCCTGTTCTAATGTATTGATTGATCGATTGGTTGATTGATGGATTGACTGATTGATTTTGTGCCACTGAGTCATTTTCAACTTCAGTCACACAGACAAGTTTTCTCCATGATAATCAATTCCTATTGTTTCAGATCTCCCAGCTGTGCACTGCACCGATGTAAGTGAATCCATCCATCTTGCTGCTGGTCATCCTCTTTGCTTTCCTTTCATCTTTCTCAACGTTAGAGATTTTTCCAGGGAGCTCGGTCTTTCCATAATGGATCCAAACTAGGATAATTTGAGCCTGGCCTAGTTGTGACACATACACTTTGGGAGAATTGAAAGAACAGGTTTTGGATAGATTGTCGTAGAGAAAATGTAGTTGAGAAGAGTTGGGACACAACCAATCAATCAGTCAATAAGCAAGGAGGGCAACCTTGAACCAAAGAAATCAAATAATGGAGTACTTGAAGATGGTCACATGAAGGTTTTTATTCTTAATTTTACTTCTTATTGGTTATTATTCTTGGCTCATGCCTAGAAGAAAAGCCTTTAACCAAACTAGGTGCTGAGCTTTATTATGCACATCCTCACGTCTTTAACCACACTGCCTTTTTACATTTATTTATTGAATGTATATCCCACCTTTTTATCTTACACTTGTCTTCATTAATAACTGTTTACAGGAATTAAGATATCATATTTCTTCCTCACTTTTCAATTCTTTCTATTCTATGTCTGTCCTTTAGAATCTCACATCTTACAACAACAGCTCCTTAAAACCAAGAATTAGAAATCAAGGCAATATTAGAAATCAATCATATCTTGACAGCTCAAGTAAAAACAGCATCTGATCCTTCTTGAAGAAATTACTTCTTAAGTGGAGCCTTTCTCTGAATACACACATGCCTCAAAGAGAGAAAGAGAGACACTCTTATAATAACAGACTAAATCCTGAGATTAGCGTAATCTGTAATTTCAAGGTTCAATTTTGCCAAGGTCTTGAAGCTTTCACTTAAGCCTTTTGCTGGCATAATTATCTTTGTCTTGTCTTGCACCAAGCTTTCTGCCAAAGAATTTTCTCCTCCTTTTCCCATACCCCTCAGTCTGAAAGATAATCATTCTTTTTCTCTGACACTTTATTGACAACTTCCTAAATCCTGAAGTGAAAATTTGATTTGGATTTAATTGGCTTTGCCAAATTCCCCTAGAAAGTTATTACAAAAAGGCTGACAATGACAAGAAAAAGATCCTGCTCAACCAAACTCTGTTTCTCTTTATTTTCTTCTATTTTTTTATACAGAGACTGGAGGCTAAAACATATAAGGAACGGTTGCTGGAATTGGGTATGTCTAGTTTAATGAAGAGAAGGAAGAGGGGAGACATGATAGCAGTGTTCCAATATCTCAGGGGCTGCCATAAAGAAGAGGGAGTCAAGCTATTCTCCAAAGCGCGAAGGCAGGACAAGAAGCAATGGGTGGAAACTAATCAAGGAGAGAAGCAACCTAGAACTAAGGAGAAATTTCCTGACAGTTAGAACAATTAACCAGTGGAACAACCTGCCTCCAGAAGCAGTGAATGCTCCAACAATGGAAGTTTTTAAGAAGAGACTGGGTAGCCATTTGTCCGAAATGGTATAGGGTTTCCTGCCTGAGCAGGGGGTTGGACTCGATGACCTCCAAGGTCCCTTCCAACTTTATTATTACTATTACTACTACTACTACTACTACTACTACTACTACTACTACTACTACTACTACTACTATTATTATTATTATTATTATTATTAATTCTCCTCTCAGTTTTTTTCTTTATCTCATGTAGTCCAGCACTGCAAATTGATTTTTTCCCCTGTCTTCCTTCTAAGAAGCCCTGCTCCTCTCTTTCCACTCTGGAACACAGCCTTGTCAATCAGAAGAGAGCTGGAAGGGACCTTGGAAGTTTTCTAGTCCAGCTCCCTGCTCAAGCAGGAGACCCTATACATTTCAGACAAATGGCTATCCATTTCTTTAAAACCTTTTCTTTAAAGTCTTTTCTTTAAAACCTCCAGCAATGAAGCACCTTCAAACGTCTGACAGCAAGCTGTTCCATTGGTTAATTGTTATCACTGTATCTCTTACCAGGGGTAGTCAACCTTGGCTCCTTTATGAATCGTGGACTTCAACTCCCAGAATTCCTGAGCCAGCATGGCTGGCTCAGGAATTCTGGGAGTTGAAGTCCACAAGTCATAAAAGAGCCAAGGTTGACTACCCCTGTCTTAGACTCTCCATTCTGAAGCAATGCTGTTCCCGTGCAAAAAGTGTTCCCCTTTAAAAAATGCAAATTTTTAAAAATGCAACTTTAAGATGTATTGACTTTGACTCTCAGAATTCCCCAGCCAGCTTGTTGACTAGGGAATTTGGGGAGTTGAATTCCATACATTTTAATGTTGCCTACTTTGAAAAACATAATTTACATCAAATTGTTATATACACAATAATGTGAAATCCCAGCTACCAGTTTTTCAGCTGGTGTTGCCTTGCATACATACTACACAGGTAGTCCTTAAGTTACAACCATATGTTTAGTGATCATTTGAATTTACAATGACGCTGAAAATGATCCGTGACCATTTTTCACACTTATGACTGTTGTAGCATCCCCATAGTCATGTGATCAAAATTTGGAAGTTTGGTAGCCGGCATGGATTTACGATGGTTGCAGTGTCCCGGGGTCATGTGATCATCTTTTGTAACCCTCTGACATGCAAAGTCAATGGGGAAGCCAGATTCATTTAACAATTGTGTTACTAACTTAACAACTGCAGCTGTCTTGTTTAGCAACAGAAATTTTAGGCTCAATGGTGATCGTAAGTTGAAGGCCACCTATATTGAGCTAGTTGGCCTTTTGTAATTGACAGTGTCTTTAAAGGTTTTTTAGTACGGTACCCAACCATTGGGAACATCACAGCCAGTTTATGTCATAATGTTTCAACTTCAATTTTCAGATCTTGATACTTTGTCATCTTCTTCAATTTTTTGTCTTCTATTTTACTATCTCCTGCTATTGCCACATCAATTATTCACACTTTCTTCTATTCAGCCACAGTTAAATCTAGTGTATCATGAGCCAAGACTTTATCAGTTTGTGTTCGGAAATTCTTCTTGTTCGGACATCAATTCATAGGTTATTTAGTGCTGGCCTGTGCTGGTTCTCTTGTATTACTTCATCACTTCATAAGCTATCATTCACGTAGCTCATATCAGCTATTTCCTTTATATTTCCTATTGTTGTTATATGAGTTTCTTCTACTGTTGTTGTTTTTGATCTTTCATTTTCACAATTTTTCTGAATCTCTTCCAGTTCCGCTTCCTTGAATATTTGGATATTTCATTTCTCATCATGAATCTCCTTTGATCTGCTAATGTAGGAGAAGGAGTGGCAGAACCTGGAGGTGGAGTTAAAAGAGGGATCAGTCTAGAATCCCTATGTAGCTACAAGAGAACTAAGTCCAACCTCTCTTGAATTCCGTGACCCTTATTTAACTCTAAGCAGGTGCTAACCATTAGTTGAGAAGATTCCTGTACATAGACTGTTTAGCATAAATCAGTTTAATTGGAGCCTTGACATTTTAACCTGGTCTTTTGGCCTGACAGCTAATCATCATTGTTCAATGATATTTGAGTCTGAATAAAGCCTTTTCAAATCTTCAAATATTCACTAAATTTATTATATTCTTTATTTTATTATTAATAAATTTATTATGGGTTGATTCTGATTTATAATAGCCATCATTATGGTGCAATTTTTAAACACGGTATACTTTTGTCTTGTCTATGGTTGTTGTTCTTTCAATCAGGGCTTTTTTTCTCATAGAACGCCCAGAACGGAGTTCCGGCACCTTTTTTGGATAGAACCTTGTAGGGTAGGCAAGGCGGGTTGTATGACGTGTGTGAGTTCCTGCACCTTTTTTTTTTTTAAGAAAAAAAGCACTGCTTTCAATAGTCCTATAAACCCTGTTTGCCCAACCATAGCTCCTGAGTCCTGTCGGTCACTTGCTGATAGATACCAGAAACTCCAATTAATTAATCAGAATACAGGTGGAAGGGACCTTGGAGGTCTTCTAGTCCAACCCCCTGCTCTAGCAGGAAATCCTATACCATTTCAGACAGGTGGCTGTACAGTGATGAAGCACCTACAACTTCTGAAGGAAAGCTGTTCCAGTGGTTAATTGTTCTCACTGTTAGAAAGTTTCTCCTTAATTCTAGGTTACTTCTCTCCTTGATTAGTTTCCATCCATTGCTTCTTGTCTTGCCTTCAGGTGCTTTGGACAATAGGTTGACCTGTTCTTCTTTGTGACAACCCCAGAGATATTGGAATACTGCTATCATGTCACCCCTAATGTTATGTTAATGGGGAATTGGTGAACAGGCAAGCTACAAAATGCTATGCCTCTTCATAGCTCAACAGGTTGAAAAGATCTCTTCCTCAATTCTTTTGGATAATATCGAGCATCTGATCCGTTCTCTATTTTTTGAGAGAGAACATTAAAAAATAGAGGTGGAAGGGACCTTGGAGGTCTTCTAGTCCAACCCCCTGCTTTAGCAGGAGATTCTATACCATTTCAGACAGGTGGCTGTGCAGTGATGAAGCACCTACAACTTCTGAAGGAAAGCTGTTCCACTGGTTAATTCTCACTGTTAGGAAGTTTCCATCCATTGCTTCATGTCTTGCCTTCTGGTGCTTTGGAAAATAAGTAGACCCCCTCTTCTTTGTGACAGCCCCTCAAATACTGGGATATTGCTATCATGTCACCACTGGTCTTGCATCCCTATGCTAACTCTGCCATCTTGCCTGTTATGATAATCACCATTATCCTTGAAGACCTGTTCCAAATCTATCTGACACACGTTTACTAATCTACTCTCTTCCTCAGAAGATCTGCAGTAGTTAAACTTCAATTCATTCGAGGATGAGGACTCACCCAAAGTAAGCCATTCTCTTCTTTTACTTCTTGCTGCCAAATGCTGTATGATTGAGCAAGTCCTTTTTATGTGGTTGATAATAAACATGGAGCCACCACAATTGGAGTCTATTTGAAAAAGCAATTGGGATTTGTCTGAATAAGACATTTATCCTTCAAAGAACAAGGTGAGGGAATGGTGTCTGAGCAAAGGCTGGGAAGATCAATTCTTCTTAACCCCTGAGCTATCAATCCTTATTACATCTTCACAGGTTTCAAAAAGTGTAAAGCCCTCATAACTAAAATGGAAACAACAAATCCATGGAATGAGATTGAATGTACTGGAAAGGGTGCTGAGGGTAACATGTTAATCACTGGCATACTTTCTTATTATTATTACTGAATGAGTTAATGAGTGAGTACTTGAATGAATTAATAATAATGTATAAATTGCTTAGAGTCACGTAAAAATGAGATGGATGGCTGTATAAATCAAAGAAATGAATGAATGAAGAAATTAACAAATGAACGAGTGAATGAATGAGCAAATGAATGAATGAAGACTCTTACCCAGCAAACACAAGCAGAACAAGTGTCTGCATGCAGAAAGGACATCACAGAATATAGAATAATAGAGTTGGAAGGGACCTTGGAGGTCTTCTAGTCCAACCCCCTGCTTGAATGGGAGACCCTATACCATTTTAGATAGAAATAGAATAGAAATAGAATTTCAGACAATTCTTGGGTGCTAGGAGATGCTTTAACAAATGTTATAGACACTTTCACAAAATCGTAGCCACAAAGGTCATGATTACCAAACACATTTACCATATAGCAAATTGGTAAGAATAAACCCTTTACCCAGTTTGTTCTGATGATGCTTACATGGTCCTTTTCTTCTTCCAAACGAAGAAGATCGCAACCAGCCACTTATCTATCATTTGCCATTCTCTTTGGCTGCCCCTACTTCCAGATCTGAAAACACTCCAGGGGAGGAACTTTTTTCTTTTGGGGTGTACTAAAAGCCTCGTCTATGGAGATTCTCAGTCATCCAGGTCATGGTTGTCCCAAAGGTGCTTTTTAAAAGGCAACTGGACTTTGTTTTTCCTTGAAGACATTTCGCTTCTAATCCAAGAAGCTTCTTCTGTTCTGACTGGATGGTGGAGGATGGAAGGATTTATACTCCTTGTAGTCAATAACTCTCAGAAAGAGTGCTAACAACCAGATGANGAAATCCTCGGCCCTCCCCTCCAGGGGATCCCCCCCCCTCAATTGAAGGAGGGAGCGGGTCACCCTGAAGAGGGCGGCCGGGCGACTATCTGATGACGCGATGAGTGAGGAATAGTAGTTAGTCCTAGCCACTCTCATCGCCACTAGGTAGGATCTAACATGTGTCCTTACCTGTGTTCGAGCGGGTTCGGTTCGGCTGTTATATAGATTGACTTTGGATGTCTTCTAGTCCAACCCCCTGCTCTAGCAGGAAATCCTATACCATTTCAGACAGGTGGCTGTACAATGATGAAGCACCTACAACTTCTGAAGGAAAGCTGTTCCAGTGGTTAATTGTTCTCACTGTTAGAAAGTTTCTCCTTAATTCTAGGTTACTTCTCTCCTTGATTAGTTTCCATCCATTGCTTCTTGTCTTGCCTTCAGGGGCTTTGGACAATAGGTTGACCTGTTCTTCTTTGTGACAACCCCAGAGATATTGGAATACTGCTATCATGTCACCCCTAATGTTGTGTTAATGGGGAATTGGTGAACAGGCAAGCTACAAAATGCTATGCCTCTTCATAGCTCAACAGGTTGAAAAGATCTCTTCCTCAATTCTTTTGGATAATATCGAGCATCTGATCCGTTCTCTATTTTTTGAGAGAGAACATTAAAAAATAGAGGTGGAAGGGACCTTGGAGGTCTTCTAGTCCAACCCCCTGCTTTAGCAGGAGATTCTATACCATTTCATACAGGTGGCTGTGTAGTGATGAAGCACCTACAACTTCTGAAGGAAAGCTGTTCCACTGGTTAATTCTCACTGTTAGGAAGTTTCCATCCATTGCTTCTTGTCTTGCCTTCTGGTGCTTTGGAAAATAAGTAGACCCCCTCTTCTTTGTGACAGCCCCTCAAATACTGGGATATTGCTATCATGTCACCACTGGTCTTGCATCCCTATGCTAACTCTGCCATCTTGCTTGTTATGATAATCACCATTATCCTTGAAGACCTGTTCCAAAGATGCTGAGACTCTAGAAAGAGTACAGAGAAGAGCAACAAAGATGATTAGGGGACTGGAGGCTAAAACATATAAGGAACGGTTGCTGGAATTGGGTATGTCTAGTTTAACAAAGAGACGGACGAGGGGGGACATGATAGCAGTGTTCCAATATCTCAGGGGCTGCCACAAAGAAGAGGGAGTCAAGCTATTTTCCAAGGCGCCTGAAGGCAGGACGAGAAGCAATGGGTGGAAACTGATCAAGGAGAGAAGCAACCTAGAACTAAGGAGAAACTTCCTGACAGTTAGAACAATTAACCAATGGAACAACCTGCCTCCAGAAGTGGTGAATGCTCCAACACTGGAAGTTTTTAAGAAGAGACTGGACAGCCGTTTGTCTGAAATGGTGTAGG
>NW_015388289.1:0-14116 GCF_001527695.2 Protobothrops mucrosquamatus
AAGTCCACTCATCTTCAAGCTGCCTAGGTTGAAAAACACTTATTCTAGAAACTTGTTTTTTTAAAAAAAAAATGGAAAGGAAAAACTTCTGAAAGAATTAAATGCAACCCTCTACTTCAACCTGAGGTATTTTCCTGAGGTAAATTCCAAACCTAACTCTTTGCTGAGAAGCATAAGGTTTCTCCTTACGATAGTCATCCTTCTTCTCTTCCTTGTAGTAAAGGGTGTAATTCTGGATCTCGCCACCTCGTTCTTCCAACGGGAGCCTCTCCCACTGCAGCTCCACCCAAGATTTCCAGACCTGAGTGGGATATAAAACTGGGGCCCGAAGTGGAGCTGGAAAATGGAAAGGAGAGATCTGGGCATCAGCAGGTAGACCTTGCCAGAAAAAGTGGAAGAAGTACATAACTCCAAAATGGGATGCCAAGGACTATGTCTTTTAATGGAAATACAACTGTATCCCCTCCCACCTCACCCTTAATCCCTATGTTTCTTGCTCGCTGACTCAACAGCCCTATCCATTGAAGATATCCATATGTGAAATAGAATGTGAGAATGACCTTGGAAGACGAGGAAGTGATGCTGCTATAGTGGAATGTAGTCTGGATTCCAAGAAGGGAGGGGCTACGTTTCAGAGGAAGAAAAGACAGCAAATACAGAATACAGAGGGACAGTTGGAAGAGACCTTGGAGGTCTTCTAGTCCAACCACTGCTCAAGCAGGAGACCCTATACCAGGGGTAGGCAACTTTGGCTCTTTTATGACTCGTGGACTTCAGCTCCCAGAATTCCTGAGCCAGCCACGCTGAGGGGAAAGGGAGAGGTTTCCAAGCTGAGCCATGCTGGCTCAGGAATTCTGGGAGTTGAAGTCCACGAGTCATAAAAGAGCCAAGGTTGCCTACCCCTGACCTATACCATTCCAGGACAATCTCTTTTTGAAAACCTCCAATGTTGGAACACCCACAACTTCTGGAAGCAGGTTGTTCCACTGATTAATTCTTCTGTCAGGCAATTACTCCTTAATTCTAGGATGCTTCTCTCCTTGATTAGTTTCCATCCACTGCTTCTTGTCCTGCCCTCAGGTGCTTTGGAGAATAGATTGGCCCCCCTCTTCTTCATGGCAGCCCCTCAAATATTGGAAGACCGCTATCATGTCACCCCTCGTCCTTCTCTTCCTTAGGCTAGTTTAAACTAGCAAAGTTTAGGCAGCGTGGTTGGAAGGAACAGAGTTAAGGTGGCTCCCCCTTAAAAGACCTCAGAGTATATCCAAGTAATTTGCTTTAGTTTTACAGGATTTCTGTCTACAGGTGAGGAACAATAAAAGAAACTTCTGTGAAGTAAGTCAGCGTGTCTTTCTCAGTTTTTGGAGCCTAGGGCAGTGGTGGCGAACCTATGGCACGCGTGCCAGAGGTGGCACTCGGATCCCTCTCAGTGGGCACACGTGCCGTTGCCCCAGCCTTGCTTCCCCCCACGACCCCCTCCTCACCAGCAGCCCCCCTGGAGGAGAGTCGCCCCCGAGCGTTGCCCACGCGGAGAAATGCAGCCAAGGACATGGCGGCCAGGCAGTGTAGACAAGACTCTGCCCTCACGCCCCATCGCACACAGTTGATGCTGCGGGTTGCGGGCAGAGGGCGTGGCCGCCATGGCGCTGCTGGGCTGCCTGGGTGATTTGCGGCAGGCCCTGGAGGCAGTGAATGGCGCTGCAGGCAGGTGTGGTGGGGGCGGGGCAGGGGGTGGAGCTGGGGCGGGGCCAGTTTTTGGGCACTCGGTCTCTAAAAGTTTCGCCATCACTGGCCGAGAGAATGAGGAGATAAAAAGTGGAGGAGCCCACAAACGAGTAATGGGCAGAGGAAAAAATCTTGGAAAGCATCCTACATGGCATAGGGCAGTGATGGCGAACCTTTTAGAGACCGAGTGCCCAAACTGCAACCCAAAACCCACTTATGTATCGTCGGGTGCTGGGTGGGCGTGGCCCATTGGGTGGCCGTGGCTGCAGTGGTAACGGCAGACTGGGTGGGACTAAAAAGTTCAACTAATCAATTCCAACTTTGCGAGATCTTTTTTTTCCCGCGAGAAGCTGAAATTGATTGATTGATTGAACCTTTTTTTTTTTTTGCACACGGCGACGGAGGCCTAAAGCGAAAAGGTTTTATAAAACCCAGCTGAAGGCCTAGGACTGGGGCGAGGGCGCGCGTGCCCACAGGGAGGGCTCTGAGTGCCGCCTGTGGCACCCGTGCCAGAGGCTCGCCACCACAGAGATAGGGCCAGGCTACCTATGGAATTGTCTTCATCATGTTATATCACCCCACCCTACCTGATCAGATAAGGGAAGTATGTTGTGCCCCTCATCAGCTAAAGGATTCCAATTGGTGGGGTCCAGGTCAAGAACGTATTCTGCCTCTGCTCTGAGGAACACCTTTCTCCCCAGGGGTCACCTGAGTTTCACTATCTTGGCCTTCCCCAAGGGTGTAAAACACGTGGCTCTGCGGCCTGGCTTGGGGGGTGCAGAAGAGCACACAGCTGTGGGGGCTGGTTAGCGCCGTTAAAAGCTCTTCCTCGTCCTCCTCCATTTAATTAATTTTTAATACCCCTTGCCTCTTTTAAATGTTAAAATGCTGGTTTTATGCTTTTAATATTTTATTGCACCCCACCCAGAGTCCCTCTGTGAGGGAGATACACGGCTCTTAAATGAGACAGACGGACGGACGGACGGATGGATAGAGAGAGAGAGAGAGAGAGAGAGGTGAGTGGGTGGGTGGGTGGATGGATGGATGGATAGATAGAAAGAAATATAGATAGATACATGAGACAGAGAGACGAATAGATAGATGATAGATAGATAGATAGTTAAAAATAACACTGAAGACAAACGAGTGACTCCTGGGTATATCCATAGTAGGAAACAAAACATGAGCACCAGGAGGTTGTAAAACAGTTAAAAGTTTTAATAAAACATTAAAAAACCTTTAAAAGAATATTAAAAAGGACCTAGCTTTCGTTGGATCCTACCAACATCGTCAGGGTAAAGAATAACTCAATGGGAGAAACCATTTATAGGCCAGCCAACGCCTGCGCCCGGGCCCTAGATCTCGTGACGGGTCCTGGATAACCAATCGATATGTGCCCCTCATCACTCTCTTTAACTATCCTTGCATTGATCCTCACACCCCCATTCCTCCGTGTCCGTGCACCGTGAGGACGCTTAGCCTCACCTGGCACACAAGTGCCGTCTAGTTGTCCCCTCTTCTGCTCCTTGTTCGTCCCCATCCAATCCGGCTTGGGCTGTAACCCAGCACCCAGTGCCATGAGAGGAGTTTAGGGGAAGAAAAGGAGAGTGTGCGACTGGGGATGCGACTGGGGATGCAGCGCTGTTGCTGTTTGGAGAGTTGCGCCGACTCCACTGCTATGGGGGTCACTATGACCATAGACCCTTGCAGCCACACACCAGGAGCGCAACCTCGCATGTGGGGAGCGTGGGAGGTGAGGTATAAGAACGAGGACGGGTTAACACGATGATCCGGACCCCCACCGCACCCGATCCACCCGCCGTGCCCAAAAGGGGTTTCCCCGCTGGGAGGCGTAAGGAAGAAAGGTAGCCCAGGACTCCCTCGACTGGAGGTGGCTGTGTGTGCCCGAGAGTTGTCGCAGGATGAGATGGAGGATAGGAGGGCGACTCTGGAGTTGCGAGCCAGGTGGAGCCGGATGGGAGAAAACAACAAGGGAGGTCGTCCGGACGAGGCGTGGAAGCTCCCACCCCCGCACGCACTTAGCATCGGCGAAATGGAGGGTGGGGATGTGACTGCTGGGTTACAGCCCGAGCCGGATTGGATGGGGACGAACAAGGAGCAGAAGAGGGGACAACTAGACGGCACTTGTGTGCCAGGTGAGGCTAAGCGCCCTCACGGTGCACGGACACGGAGGAATGGGGGTGTGAGGGTCAATGCAAGGATAGTTAAAGAAAGTGATGAGGGGCACACATCGATTGGTTATCCAGGACCCGTCACGAGATCTAGGGCCCGGGCGCAGGCGTTGGCTGGCCTATAAATGGTTTCTCCCATTGAGTTATTCTTTACCCTGACGATGTTGGTAGGATCCAACGAAAGCTAGGTCCTTTTTAATATTCTTTTAAAGGTTTTTAATGTTTTATTAAAACTTTTAACTGTTTTACAACCTCCTGGTGCTCACGTTTTGTTTCCTACTATAGATAGATAGATAGATAGATAGATAGATAGATAGATAGATAGATAGATAGATAGATAGATAGATAGATGATAGATAGGTAGGTAGGTAGGTAGATAGACAGACTGAGATCAGATGATAGATGATAGATAGAGATATGATATAGAGACATGACATAGATAAATGATAGATTGATAGATAGATGACAGATGATAGATTGATAGGTAGATAGATAGACAGACAGATAGAAAGAAAGATGATAGATACATGAGACAAATAGATGGATAGATGATGATGATAGATAGATAGATAGATAGATAGAGAGAGAGAGAGAGAGAGAGAGAGAGAGAGAGACAGACAGACAGACAGACAGACAGACAAATAGGTGGATAGATGGACAGATGGACTAATCAGGTATTTAAGAGAGAGGGCAGGATATTTGCCCTTTCAGATATGCTGGAATCTTTCTTTTCTGCCCTATGGAATATCCTCCCTTCGGAACCTGACACTGTTCCTGAGTCTGGGGTGCTGAAAGTGTCAAGGGCCCCATTTCCTGGTTTTTGTTGCTAGCTGGCCAAGTATCTTGGCTGTTATATGTATTTATTTTGGATTGGTTTTTCTTATTTTAAAATGCATTTAGTCGTGATATTGCAATACATTTTTTTGAATAGTAAGCTGCCCAGAATGATTGATTGAGTGGTTAGTTATAGAAATTGAATGAATGAATGAATGAATGAATGAATGAATGAGAACATGCTGTCAATGCAGCTTTATAATAAAGCATGTTATTTTGTCTTATTTCCTGCCCCATCTATTTAGGAGGCCGACATCAATCTTGCAGTTCTGAAAGTACAAATCTCCCATCGTCTCTTTTTATCATCTGAGGATGGATCTTTTCTATCTTTCTTTCTCGGCGTGTTACACATTTGCCGGCGCCTTCACCTTTTATCTGATTGTTCCCGAAGGTGGCATCTCTTCCCCATTTCTCCCAAAGTCATTCTCACATTCGTTTCAAACAGGGGTGGGTGGGTGTTCTCCAAACTTGGCAACTTTTAGACTTGTGGACTTTAACTCCCAGAATTCCTCAGCCAGCCAGTTCCTCAACCAGCCGACATATCATAATGAAAACACTAAAAACATTTTAAAATTCTAAAAACTAATCCCAAATAAATACCCATAGCAGTCGAGATACTCCATGCTGGCTGGGGAATTCTGGGAGTTGAAATCCACAAGTCTTAAAGTTGCTAAGTTTGGAGATCCCTACCTCCCACTATGATAGCAAACAAAGGGTACTTAAACATGGACATCTCCATAATTTGAGGTTACCCCAAGCTTACTGATACCTCTTTTTTGTGCTTGGGTGGTGCACTTTCTTACTAAATAATAACCAACCCCCAAGTCTATGAATATCAACCCAAGAAAATCACTGTTTCCACTTACCGACTTGCTTGGAGTAAGCCTGAGAAGAACCAAAGGCCTGGAGACTTCCATTTAAGAGTCCAAATATCTTCACGGCATAAAGATTCCCGGGCTTGATGGCCTCTATAGGGGAAGGAGGAGGAAGCAAGAAGTTACAGAAGCATATAGAATAGAACAGAATAGAATAAGGAATGGAAGAACAGAACAGAACAGAACAGAACAGAATAGAATAGAATAGAATAGACTAGAATAGAATAGAATAAGGAATGGAAGAATAGAATAGAATAGAATAGAATAGAATAGAATAGAATAGAATAGAATAGAATAGAATAGAATAGAATAAGATATGGAAGAATAGAATAGAATAGAATAGAATAGAATAGAATAGAATAAGGAATAAGAATAGAATAGAATAGAATAGAATAGAATAGAATAGAATAGAATAGAATAGAAGAGAAGAGAAGAGAACAGAACAGAAGAGAACAGAATAGGGAATAGAATAGAATAACAGAGTTGGAAGTACCTTGGAGGTCATCTAGTCCAACCCCCCTGCTCAGGCAGGAAACACTATACCATTTCAGACAAATGGCTGTCCAGTCTCTTCTTAAAAACTTCCAGTGTTGGAGCATTCATCGCTTCTGGAGGCAGGTTGTTCCGCTGGTTAATTGTTCTCACTGTCAGGAAGTTTCCCCTTAGTTCTAGGTTGCTTCTCTCCTTGGTTAGTTTCCATCTGTTGCTTCTTGTCCTGCCTTCGGGGGCTTTGGAAAATAGCTTGACTCCCTCTTCTTTGGGGCAGCCCCTGAGATATTGGAACACGGCTATCCTGTCCCCCCTCGTCCTTCTCTTCATTAAACTAGACATACCCAATTCCAGCAGCCGTTCCTTATATGTTTTAGCCTCCAGTCCCCCTGTATTTTGCAGCTTGGTTTTTCTGTCACCACTTTGATCGGGCAGCTCATTGTGAAGTTTCTGCCCGGTGTCTTCAGGAAACGTCCCTTCGATTGAGCCTCTCTGTTCCGGCAAGACTGATTTTCACCACAGAGGGTGGCCTAGTGGGTGCGATTCAGACAAGTGTCTCATGCAGAGGGCTGATTAGGTGTGGCGTGGAGGATCGATAGTAATTTCCTGGTCGCATTGGAAAGCCTTGGGGCAAAATCCAAAAGGTTGTTGTTTTTGGAGGTTCATGGACGGGGTTTTACTTCAGTCTTGCAAACCGCGCAAGGCAGCTGCCTGGATGTGCATTCATATTTCCTCTTAATGAGAAGAGGTTTGTGAAGAGGGTCACCACGACCTTAAGAACGGCTCTGTGCAAGCTGTTGCAGCAAAGATGTCCAAGCAGCTGCGTTTCCTCACCAGAGGGCCCAAAACCTGCTGCAACCGGCCAGCAGACGGGGGGGGGGGAATAAAACAGTTGGCAGAACCAAAACCCTGTGGGATCACTCCTTACTCGTTCTTTTTAGAATCTCTAGACCAAGGCTTTTCAACCTTTTCACCCATTGTACCACTTTTAGGATATGGCAACATCCGAGTACCACCAGTCGCCTAGCAAAGTGTCAAAAACTTGATGACCAAAAAAAAAGAAAAGGAAAAAAGTGATATAGTACAGGTAGTCCTCGACTTACAACAGTTTGCTTAGTGACTGTTCGAAGTTACAATGGCACTGAAAAAAGTGCCCCCCAAGCCACAGCCGAGCAAGACACCTGCCTGCCCGTCCGGCGGTGCTCTTCCTCCTGTCCGAGGTTTTCATTGTTGTGAGCGTTTCTGTTGAGGATTGGCAGCGGGGGTGGGGTGGGGGGTGTTTGGTTTTTATTCCCCCTCCATCTGCTGGGTGGTTGCAGCAGGTTTTGGTCACTTCACATGACCCTGGGACACTGTGACCGTCATAAATATGAATCGGTTGCCAAGCATCTGAATGTAAATCACAAGACCCTGGAGAGGCTGCAACATTCCAGCTGATCCTGGTGCTTCTTCTGGGCTCAGCAGAAGTGCCAGGCATGGAGCCTGGCATTGTTCCTGGCGCTTCTGCTGAGCCTTGACAGCCCTGCAGCTCCAGCCGTCTCTCGCTCAGGCTTGTGCGGTGCTGCCACCGGTTCAGCTCATTCCCCTCCCCCGCTAACACTTTTCTAGGATGGTCACGTACCACCTGCCAGGTGCCAATGTACCACAGGTGGTACCCGTACCACTGGTTGAAAAACCCTGGTCTAGACCATCCTTCTATCTTTATCTCTCTGTTCTCTTATTCTTTTCCACCCCCTTTTTTTCTCTGTACAGAATACAGAATAACAGAGTTGGAAGGGGCCTTGGAGGTCTTCTAGTCCAACTCCCTGCACAAGCAGGAAACCCCGCACCATTTCAGACAAAAATGGTTGTCCAGTCACTTCTTTAAAATCCCCAGTGTTGGAGCATTCACAGCTTCTGCAGGCAAGTCGTTCCGCTGGTTAATTGTTCTCGCTATGAGGAAATTTCTCCTTAGTTCTAGGTTGCTTCTCTCCTTGATCCATTGCTTCTCCTCCTGCCTTCTGGTGCTTTGGAGAATAAGTTGACTCCCTCTTCCTTGTGATCCCTTCTGTCTTCCACCTTTTCCCTCTGAACTTTCTTTTTTCTCTTATTCTCATTTCACCCATTTCTTCCTTTCTTCCTTTCTTCCTCCCTCCCTCCCTCCCTCCCTCCCTCCCTCCCTCTCCCTTCCTTCTTTCCTTCCTTCCTTCCTTCCTTCCTCCCTCCCTCTCCCTTCCTTCCTTCTTCCTCCATGTCTTCCTACCCCCTTTTCCCTATCTTTCTTTTCTTCTTTTTCCTCCTCCCTTCTGTCTTCCTTATTTCCCCTTTCTCTCCTTCCTTCCTTCCTTCTTCCCTTCCTCCCTCCCTCCATGTCTTCCTACCCCCTTTCCCTATCTCTTTCCTTTCCTCTTCTTCCTCCTCCCTTATATCTTCCCTATTTCCTCTTTCTCTCCTTCCTTCCTTCCTTCCTTCCTTCCTCCCTCCCTCCCTCCCTCCCTGTCTTCCTACCCCCTTTCCCTATCTCTTTCCTTTTCTCTTCTTACTTCTTCCTTCCCTATTTCCCCTTTCTCTCCTTCCTTTCCTTCCTCCCTTCCTCCATGTCTTTCTACCCCCTTTCCCTATCTCTTTCCTTTTCTCTTCCTCCTCCTCCCTTCTGCCTTCCCTATTTCCCCTTTCTCTCCTTCCTTCCTTCCTTCCTTCCTTCCTTCCTTCCTTCCTTCCTTCCTTTTTCCATCTTTTCCTCCCTCCCTCCCTCCCTCCTTTCTCTATGTCTCACTTGTTGTTTTAACCACTTTTTCCCCTCTCTCTCTTTCTGCCTCTGTTCTCTCCATCCCCGTCCTTATATGCCGCACTCACCAGTAATGGTTGCATGATTGACATTCTCTGGCTGATACTGCCAGTGTGGGTCTCCCCCTTCCTTCTCGGGCAGCTTATTCCACTCCAGAACAAAGTCCATCTTTGGGGTGCTGGGAAGAGACCACTGAAGGAGCAGGGAGTGGTCTCCTGCCGAAGACGCGAGGATGGATAGAGGAGAAGGCGGGGCTAGAGATTAAAAAAAAAAAAGGAAGCAATAATAGAATATAGTGCAGTGATGGCAAACCTTTTAGAGACCGAGTGCCCAAAACCCGCCCCCTCACCCCCGTCCCCGCTCCACCCTGCCCGCTGGGCCACCCACCACCTCCACGGCCCGCCACAGATCACAGCAGCGCAATGGCGACCACGCCCTCCGCCCGTGCCCCGCAGCATCATCTGCGCGCGATGGGGCGCAAGGGCGGAATCTTGTCCTCGCTGCCCGGCTACCATGTCCTTGGCTGGGCTGCTTCGCGTGGGCCGTGCCCAGGGGCGACTCTCCTCCGGGGGGGCTGCTGGTGAGGAGGAGGCCATGGGAGGAGGCGGGGCTGGGGCAACGGTGCATGTGCCCACAGAGAGGGCTCCGAGTGCCGCCTCTGGCACGCGTGCCATAGGTTCGCCACCACTGATATAGTGTTTCTCAACCTTTATCAACTTTAAGACGAGTGGACTTCAACTCCCAGAACTCCCCAGAAGCGTCGCCAGCTGGGGAATTCTGGGAGTTGAAGTCCATGCGTCTTAAAGTGGCCAAGGTTGAGAAACATTGATTTTTTGTATCGTTTTAATGTTGCCTTCTGGTTCTCCCGTTGAACAAGAGGGACCAAACGCAATTCCCCTTCCTTCCCAAATATACCTCTACGGAAGCATCTTTTCCATTTTTTTTGGCTATCCGCAAAAAACATTTAAGCAATTATTATTTTTTTTTGATAACGACACTTGAAAAATCTCACCTTCCAAGTTACGGAATGGGGGGATCACCAGCTTGGTTGCAGGGGAGATGCCGACCGTATTTTTGGCGGTGAGATAGAAGGCGAATTCTTCGCTGGCTGGGAGGAGCAGACGACACTGGAGGTGGCGAGTGGTGCATTTGGGTACCATGGGCTCCCCTTTTCTCTGAGAGTAGAGGCTGTACCCCAAAATCTCCCCGTTGGCTTCCTTGGGCTTCAAGGGCTAGCAGGATAAATGAAAAGACGAGGCCTGTGATCAGCTTTCAGGAGAGAAGAAGACTAGGATAAGGAATGAAAAAGGGGAAAAGCTCGTATACTACGCCAAAGTCCAAAACTAAGGAAAGCTATGCTAGAAAAAATACATGTTTGCATATTTTACAGTATATATTTCAGTTGCATCGAAGTTTATATGTCTAGTTTAATGAAGTATGTCTAGTTTAATGAAGAGAAGGACGAGGGGGGACATGATAGCAGTGTTCCAATCTCTCAGGGTCTGCCACAAAAAAGAGGGAGTCAAGCTCTTCTCCAAAGTGCCTGAAGGCAGGACAAGAAGCAACAGATGGAAACTAACCAAGGAGAGAAGCAACCTAGAACTAAGGAGAAACTTCCTGACAGTGAGAACAATTAACCAGTGGAACAACCTGCCTGCAGAAGCGGTGAATGCTCCAACACTGGAAGTTTTTAAGAAGAGACTGGACAGCCATTTGTCTGAAATAATAATAATAATAATAATAATAATAATAATAATAATAATAATAATAATAATAATAATGATGATGATGATGATGATGATGATGATGATGATGATGATGATGATGATGATGATGATGTTGCAAGGGACCTTTTGTAGGTCATCTAGTCCAACCCCCTGCTCAGGCAGGAAACCCTATACCCTATAATGGTGAACTAAAAATTAAAACAGTCAAATAGACAAGCTATTTTCCAAAGCCCCTGAAGGCAGGACAAGAAGCCACGGGTGGAAACTAACCAAGAAGAGAAGCAACCTAGAACTAAGGAGAAACTTCCTGACAGTTAGAACAATTAACCAGTGGAACAACCTGCCTCCAGAAGTTGTGAATGCTCCATCACTGGAGGTTTTCAAGAAAAGACTGGACAGCCATTTGTCCGAAATGGTATAGGGTTTCCTGCCTGAGCAGGGGGTTGGACTAGATGACCTACAAGGTCCTTCCATCATCATCATCATCATCATCATCATCATCATCATCATCATCATCATCATCATCATCATTATTATTATTATTATTATTATTATTATATTAACAAAGGTAGTCCTCAACGTACGACCACAATTGAGCCCCAAATTTCTGTGAGACGTTTGTTGAGGGAGTTTTGCCCCATTTTACCAAGTTTGTTGTCACATCTGTTAAGTGAATGGCTGCAGCTGTTCATTCGTAACACGGTTGTTAAGTGAAGCTGGCTTCCCCCATTGACTTTGCTTCTCAGAAGGTCGCAAAAAGGGGATCAGGTGACCCCGGGACACTGCGACCGTCGTAAATACGAGTCAGCGGCCAAGCGTCTGAATTTTGATCACGTGACCTTGGGGAGGCTGCAAAAGTTGTTAAGTGTGAAACACAGTCCTAAGTCACATTCTTTAGTGCTGTTGTGACTTTGAACGGTCACTAAATGAACCGTTGTAAGTCAAGGACCACCTGTACAGTGTTTCCCAACCTGGACAACATTAAGACGGATGGACTTCCGTCTTAAAGTTGAAAAATACTGAATTAGTATGTCAAGAACTGCTCTCCTCCAAGGGATGTGGGGGGGTCAAGACTCAGTGACCTGGAAGAGGGATCCGAAAAGTCAGGAGACAGGTAGTCCTCGACTTATGACCACAATTAGGATTAGAATTTTGGTAGCTAAGCAAGATTTCATAATTAAATTAGATATGCTTGATTTTATGACATGTTTGCCACCGTTGATAAGCGAACCACTGCAGTTGTTAAATGAATTGTATAGTCCAGTGATCTTCAAAACTTGGCAACTTTTAAGACTTATGGATTTCAACCATTAACAGAGGGATAGAATCAAGATCACGTGAAGTGTTAATACCACTTTACAATGCCTTGGTAAGGCCACACTTGGAATACTGCATCCAGTTCTGGTCACCACCATGTAAAAAAGATGTTGAGACTCTAGAAAGAGTACAGAGAAGAACAACAAAGATGATTAAGGGACTGGAGGCTAAAACATATAAGGAAAGGCTGCTGGAATTGGGTATGCATAGTTTAATGAAGAGAAGGACGAGGGGGGACATGATAGCCGTCTTCCAGTATCTCAGGGGCTGCCCCAAAGAAGAGGGAGTCAAGCTATTCTCCAAAGTGCCTGAAGGCAGGACAAGAAGCAAAGGATGGAAACTAAGCAAGGAGAGAAGCAACCTGGAACTAAGGAGAAACTTCCTGACAGTTAGAACAATTAACCAGTGGAACAACCTGCCTCCAGACGTTGTGAATGCTCCAACACTGGAAGTTTTTAAGAAGAGACTGGACAGCCATTTGTCTGAAATAGTATAGGGCAGGGGTAGGCAACCTTGGCCCTTTTATGACTCGCGGACTTAAACTCCCAGAATTCCTGAGCCAGCATGGCTCAGCTTGGAAACCTCTCCCTGTCCCCTCAGCATGGCTGGCTCAGGAAATCTGGGAGTTGAAGTCCACGAGTCATAAAAGAGTCAAGGTTGCCTACCCCTGGTATAGGGTTTCCTGCCTGAGCAGGGGATTGGACTAGATGACCTCCAAGGTCCCTTCCATCATCATCATCATCATCATCATCATCATCATCATCATCATCATCATCATCATCATTATTATTATTAGTAGTAGTAGTAGTAGTAGTATTATTATCTCCCAGAATTAGTTGGGAGTTTAAGTCCACAAGTCTTAAAGTTGCCAAGTTTGAAGACCCAATCCAGCTCCCCCCCATTGACTAAGCTAGTCAGAAGCTGGCTGGGAAAGTCACAAATGATGATCACGTGACTCTGGAATTGCCGCAACTATTGTAAACATACAGTTGCCCAGCGCCCAAATTTTGATCATGATTAACCCTACTGTGACAGTCGTAAGAGCGAAGATCAGGCATAACTCTCTTTTTTTTCAATGCGGTTGTAATTTTCGGTCGCTAAACGAACGTTGTATGTTGAGGTCTGCCTGTACCAATCGGAAATTGTTATATAAAAAAACTGAACAAGCCTTAAAAGGAATGTCACAGCGCAAGTCACAAAAAAAAAAAAAAAAACAGGTTCAGCACCACAAATATAATTACAAACATATTTATCCACCGAGGGATAGAGAATTCGAAGAAGCAGCAAGGGCCCAACCTAGTCAAAGAGAATCAGTAAGATTCTGCTTGGCTTCTTCCAGATTGAGATAATACGATGCAGATCACGCACTCTTGGTTTGGAAAATAATGCCGTGAAAGATATTTTTTGGACCAAGATCAGCAAACAATGAATGTTGTCAAAATAGGCTTGGCTGGGACTGAAGTAATGGGCAAAGAGCAGCTTAGAAGAACAGCAGCAAGATCTCGTGCAGGCATGGGGAACAATAGCTTCTTTATGACTTGTGGACTTCAGCTCCCAGAATTCCCCAGCCAGCCATGCTGGCTGGGGAATTCTGGGAGTTGAAATCCACAAGTCATAAAAGGACTACTGTTCCCCACCACTGATCTAGTGGATTCACAGGTGACGAAGGAGATGGCAGTAGAAAAGCAAATAAATAATCTTGGTCAATTCAGCGATTTTAATTTTAATTTGTAACTATTGTACAGGTCTGGTGGCAAGCTGTTCCACTGGTTAATTGTCCTCACTGTCAGGGAGTTTCTCCTTAATTCCAGGTTGCTTCTCTCTTGGGTCAGTTTCCAACCATTGTTTCTCGTCCTTCCCTCTGGTGCTTTGGAGAATAACATGACCCCCTCTTCCTTGTGGTAGCCCCTCAAATACTGCTATCATGTCTCCCCTATTTCTTCTTTTCTTTAGACTAGCCAAACCCAAGTCCCGCCACCGTTCTTTGTATATTTTAGTCTCCAGGCCTTGGATCATCTTAGTTGCTCTTCTCTGAATTTTTTTCCAAACTCCCAACATCTTTTTTGCGATATGGTGACCAAAATTGGCTGCCGTATTCCAGGTGTGGTCTTACTAGGGCAGGGGTAGGCAACCTTGGCTCTTTTATGACTCGTGGACTTCAACTCCCAGAATTCCTGAGGCAGCATGGCT
>NW_015388289.1:14220-21817 GCF_001527695.2 Protobothrops mucrosquamatus
CCAACCCCCTGCTCAGGCAGGAAACCCTATACCATTTCAGACAAATGGCTGTCCAGTCTCTTCTTAAAAACTTCCAGTGTTGGAGCATTCACCGCTTCTGGAGGCAGGTTGTTCCACTGGTTAATTGTTCTAACTGTCAGGAAGTTTCTCCTTAGTTCTAGGTTGCTTCTCTCCTTGATGAGTTTCCATCCGTTGCTTCCTGTCCTGCCTTCAGGCACTTTGGAAAATAGCTTGACTCCCTCTTCTTTGTGGCAGCCCCTGAGAGATTGGAAGACTGCTATCATGTCCCCCCTCGTCCTTCTCTTCATTAAACTAGGCATCCCCAATTCCAGCAACCGTTCCTTATATGCTGGGAATTGAAGTCCACGAGTCATAAAAGAGCCAATGTTGCCTACCCCTGTAGTAGGGGTTTGTAAAGTGGTACTAATACTTCGCGTGATCTTGATTCCGTGCCTCTGTTTATACAACCCAGGATTGTATTGGCTTTTTTGGCTGCTGCTGCACACTGCTGGCTCATGGTTAAGTGATCGTCCACTAGGACTCCAAGGTCCTTCTCACAGTTACTGTTTTTAGAATCTGCCAGGAGTTAGATGAGGGTCAACAGAAATTCAAGGGGGTTGTGACTACATAGGGATTCTATGCTGATCCCTCTTTTAATGCCGCCCCCAGTATCTGCCGCTCCTCCTACAGCTTGGTGTCTTCTCCTACCTTCCACATCAGGACAACCACTCTTTCTTTGTCAGCAGCGGGTCTTCCTAGTTTTCTCCAGAATGCTGGCCCTTGGGAAGGAGCTTCAACACCAGCCCCCATTTCAAGTAGAAGAAGAAGGAGAAAGAAGCAAATCAATTGAAAAGTTTTGGAGGGAGAGACATTTCTAGAACTTGTGCCTGTCAACATCTCGATCATGAACTCAACTTGGCGTTTTTTTTGTAGGGAATGGAGAAAAACCTGGACCAGCCCAGGGTATATTTCCTAAGGATGTGTCAGACACAAAGGCCAGGACCACACCTGAAGTTCCAAGTGAAACTGATTTATTAATAGTCATGTACAGGAATCTACTCAAGTAATGGTGCTATTTTGGTGCTAGATAAAAGTCAATTGAATTCAATGGGGGGCGGGGTTGGACTTTATGGCTACCTAGGGATTCTAGGCTGATTCTTCTTTTGACCCCGCCCCCTGGTTCTGCCACTCCTCTTACAATATTTTAGATAAGACCAGGGGTCTTCAAACTTGGCCCTTTTATGACTTGTGGACTTCAACTCCCAGAGTTCTCCTCAGCATGGGTGGCTGAGGAATTCTGGGAGTTGAAGTCCACAAGTCATAAAAGGGCCAAGCTTGAAGACCTCTGGTCTCCAACTTTGGCCACTTTTAAGACTTGTGCACTTCAACTCCCAGAATTCTCCTCAGCATGGCTGGCTGAGGAATTCTGGGAGTCGAAGTCCACAAGTCTTAAAGTGAGAGATCTGCTCCAAAACATAGGATGGTGGCTATATTTAATGACAAGATTACTCTCCTCCAGCCCAGTGTGCTGGCTGGGGAATTCTGGGAGTTGCTTTGCTAAAGATACCAAGTAGGGCAGGGGTCTCCAAACTTGGCCCTTTTATGCCTTGTGGACTTCAACTCCCAGAATTCCTCAGCCAGGCACGCTGGCTGAGGAATTCTGGGAGTTGAAGTCCACAAGGCATAAAAGGGCCAAGTTTGAAGACCCCTGGATCAGACAGTTGTGTCCACATCCAGAGGTNCTGGGAGTTGCTTTGCTAAAGATACCAAGTAGGGCAGGGGTCTCCAAACTTGGCCCTTTTATGCCTTGTGGACTTCAACTCCCAGAATTCCTCAGCCAGGCACGCTGGCTGAGGAATTCTGGGAGTTGAAGTCCACAAGGCATAAAAGGGCCAAGTTTGAAGACCCCTGGATCAGACAGTTGTGTCCACATCCAGAGGTCCCCAACCTTTTGGGCACCAGGGACCGGTTCCGTGAAGAGAAGTTTTTCCGCGGACCGGAAGGTGCTTGGTTTTGTGTGCTGCCTGAATCTCATGGATGGGGCTTTGCTTGTTTGTGCAGACCGGTTGGTGGCATGCCGCGGCCCGGTACTGGTCCATGGACCAGGGGTTGGGGACCCCTGTCCACATCTTCTGATACAATCAAGCCTGGTGATTTGCAAAAAAACAACCAGGGTTTTCCCCTGGGGGTTCCTAGAGCAGAACATATCTTCTTTGTCTTCATAAGGTCTTACAAATAATCCTCCACTTACGACCATACATTTAGTGACTCTTCACAGTTACAAAGGTATGGGGGGGGAAAGTGACTTACAGTTTTTTTTTTAATATATTTTTATTAATTTTTCAATAAAAAACATAAAAACATAACTCTTTTATCACAATATCAACCAAACAAAGAAAATAAAGCTAAACAGTACATTCACGGACGTGTCCGGTGTCCCCCTCCTGCACCACTCTCTTCCACTTGCCACACCTTCCTCCTCCCAACCTACCACCACTCCTCCTTCCTCCCTCTTTCCTACTTCCCTTCCTCAATCAGACCATCCCGTCCTGTGTAGTTACAATCGGTGCTTGTGTTTACGATGCTTGTGGCATCCTTACAATCTGTGTGGTCCAAATTCGGGCCCTTGGCAACCGGCATGATTGATGATGGTTGACAGTGTCCTGAGTCACGTGATCATCTTTGGTAATCTTCTCAGCTGGCTTCCGACAAGCCAAGTCAATGAGGGCAGCTGGATTTCGCGTTAACGGCCGCACGATTCGTTTAACAACGGCAGCGATTTGTTTAACAACGCTGGCCAAAAAGTCATAAAAATCAGGGCGGGCTCCTTTAAGAACTGCCTTGCTTAGCAATGGAAAAAAATTCTGGTCCCCGATCGTGGTCGTAAGTCGAGGATTATTTGAAGTTCCTGGCTGAGACAACATCTCGTTGTATTGCCTAATGAAAGCAACGGCTCCAGGGGAGCTCTCCAGGGTGCTGATTTCCTTGCCCACATTTATAAACATGACTTTGCATCAAGATTGGGTTATTTCGGATGGCTGTGGCTGCCGCTGTGTGCAACGTTCTAGGAAAAACTAAGAACTTCTCGAAGCTATCAATCAAATCGTCGGAATGGGCGAGAACTATCCATTCAGCATTTCAAGTGGGGAGGACTTCAGAGAACAATTAATCAGCGGAATGGGTTGCCACCAGAAGTTGTGGGTGCTCCATCACTGGGGGTTTTGAAGTAGAGATTAGACAGCCATTTGTCTGAAATGGTATAGGGCAGTGATGGCGAACCTTTTAGAGACCAAGTGCCCAACCCCCCCACCTCCCACACCGTCCCTGCTTCGTGGGTACCCACCACCTCCACGGCCTGCCGCAGATTGCCCAAGTGGCCCAGCAGCACCATGGTGGCCACGCCCTCTGCCCGCGCCCGGCAGCATCATCTGCACGTGAAGGGGCATGAGGGCGGAGTCTTGTTCCCACTGCCCGGCTGCCATGTCCTTGGCTGCGCTGTTCTGCATGGGCCGCACCCAGGGGCGACTCTCCTCCAGGGGGGCTGTTAGTGAGGAGGGGGGCGCGGGGGAAGGCAGGGCTGGGGCAACAGCGCATGTGCCCCAAGAGAGGGCTCTGAGTGCCGCCTCTGGCATGCGTGTCATAAGTTCGCCACCACAGGTATAGGGTTTCCTGCTTGAGCAGTGGGTTGGACTAGAAAACCTCTAAGGGCCCTTCCAAGTCAGATATTCTGTTACTCTGATGCCTTAAGCCTTGCAGACTTTTGGCCATTTAATTATCCCAGAAAGGAAAATCAGCCCAAATTTAGGAAAGGGCTGAATTCAGAAGATTTTAAGAACTTAAACCTGTATTGTAAATCAGGGGTCCCCAACCGGACCAGTACCGGGCCATGGCTTGCCAACAACCGGTCCACACAAACAAGCAAAGCCCCATTCGTGAGATGCAGGTAGCACACAAAACCACGCACTTTCCGATCTGTGGAAAAACCTCTCTCCCCGGAACCGGTCCCTGGTGCCTAAAAGATTGGGGACCTCTGTTGTAAATCACTTAAAATACAGCTATCCCCCTCTTTATATATATAAAAAAAATCCACCGAGGCTAAATTTCGGTTGTTGTCTATTCTGGGCTTCCTTTGAAGTTCTTGGTGAGTTGTAGAACTAATGAATAAAGGTTGTGTGCTGGTTCAGGTGCGATGGGGGAACACCATTACGTCAGCTAAAAATAACTGAATTCCCATACCTGCTGGAAGGGTCCTTGCCACTTTCTCCAAACTCCAGTCGCTCCAAAAGGGATCTCCATCACTTTGGATAGCAGAAGTGTGCAGATATTTTGCCCGTACTTGGACAGAGTAGTTGGTAAAGGGGAACAGCCCACAGATGTTTGCAGAAATTGGTCCATTCTCTACCGCTGTAAAGTTTACCTGTGTAAATAATAGGAAGGTTAAAGAATAGAATAGAATAGAATAGAATAGAATAGAATAGAATAGAATAGAATAGAATAGAATAGAATAAGAAATAGTAATAGAAATAGAATAGAATAGAATAGAATTACAGGATAGAATAGAATTACAGGATAGAATAGAATAGAATTATAGAATAGAATAGAATAGAATAGAGTAGAGTAGAGTAGAGTAGAGTAGAGTAGAGTAGAGTAGAGTAGAGTAGAGTAGAGTAGAGTAGAGTAGAGTAGAGTAGAGTAGAGTAGAGTAGAATAGAATAGAATAGAATAGAATAAATAGAATGGAATGGAATGGAATAGAATTACAGAATAGAATAGAATTACAAGGTAGAATAGAATAGAATAGAATTACAGAATAGAATAGAATTACAAGGTAGAATAGAATAGAATAGAGTAGAGTGGAGTGGAGTGGAGTGGAGTGGAGTGGAGTGGAGTGGAATGGAATGGAATAAAATAAATTAGGAGCTGGAAGGGACCCTGGAGGTCATCTAGTAACCCCCCCCTGCTCAAGCAGGAGAACCTACACCATCTCGGACAGGTGATTGTCTAGTCTTTTCTTAAAGATCTCCAGTGATCTCCAGTATTCAAATGTTTGACCTCATATTCATTAGAGCCATGGGCCCCAACCTTTGCAGCTTGGTGGCCTGGCTGGAGGGGGGAGGAGGAGAGGGGAACCGACCACGCTAGTTGTGGGCTGGCATGCAGGCACGCACACAGCTCAACTTGCACATGTATGTGCACGTGCATACCAGCCCGCCACTCCTGCGAGTCGAGCTTGTGCAACCCGGTTCTGAATGAGCCACAGCCCGGGGGATTGGGAACCCCTGCATTAGAATTTAAAGTGAGACCTTGTAGTGGAAACTGATCTAAATGCAGGTAGCCTTTGACTTCACAACCGTTCATTTAGTGACCATTTGAAATTAGAACGGCGCTGGAAAAAAGGGACTTATGACCATTTTTCACACTGATGACCGTTGCAGCATAGTCAGGTGATCAAAATTCAGACTCTTGGCCACCTGGTGTGTATTTATGACGGTCGCAGCGTCCGGGGCAGGGGGGGGTGTCACGTGATCCCCCTTTGCAACCTTTTGACAAGCAAAGTCAATGGGGGGGGGAAGCCAGATTCACTTAACAACCGAGCTACTAACTTAACAACTGCAGTGACTCGCTTAACAACTGCAGCGCGAAAGGTCGTAAAATGGGGCAAAACTCACTTAACTCACTTAGCCATGGAAATTTGGGGCTCAATTGTGGTCGTAAGTCAAGGAATGACTTACGGCCACAATTGAAGCAGCTTGGCACTTACCTGCAGGCAAGACAACTCTACCAAGTCACAGTACTGGATCTGATACTGGGCCTCCGTGGGTGATATCAGCTCGTCCCCAGGCAGGTTCCATTGTAGCTGGAGGCAGCGGCTTTGGCGTGCAACCACATTCAATGCTGGTGGACTCAGTTTCACTAGGATGAGCAATGGGAAGAAGGCCCAGCGTCAGAGCATGCAGTCTTATTGCGCTGAGATAACCCAGGAGTAAACACAGTAAACAGTGGTCTATATTAAATGGTGGTTTAGGTTACACTATCTACGATATACACTGGGAACAAAATACATACACGTGGTAATACAGCAAACTCCAATATACAGCAGTTACAGCAGAAAATGGACGAGAGAGAGATAGAGAGACATTCCAGCAAAGCCTTCCCTTTTATACTCAAGCTGTTAAAGGGATGCAGACACTGCTTGCTCTTAAAGAGACACAGACTCTGCTGAGTCATTCCTATCTTTGCACCATCCGCCTTACATTACATTACATCATTACATAAGCTGTTTAGCTATTAAATTAATACCTTGACACAGAGGTTATAAGGCAGGACTGAGCTCTTTTATACCTCAAAACGAGGTTGTAGGGATTTCACCAGTCTTCCTGGGAGGAAGCCCTGCAGATGCAGATAGTCCTCGTCTTACAACAATTCATTTAGTGACCGTTCAAAGTTACGGCAGCACTGAAAAACGTGACCGTTTTTCACACTTAATGACGGTTGCAGCATCCCCGAGATTGTGTGATCAAAATCCAGGCCCTTGGCAACTTATTCATATTTATGACGGTCGCAGTGTCCCGGGGTCGCGTGAACACCTTTTGTGACCTTCTGACAATGGGGGAAGCCAGATACACTTAACAGATGACACCCAGCTGTACATCTCCACCCCGGACCACCCCAACGATGCCGCAGAAGTGATGTCCCGGTGCCTGGAGGCCGTGCAAGTCTGGATGGGGAGGAACAGGCTTCGACTCAACCCATCCAAGACCGAGTGGCTGTGGTTTCCGGCGTCACGTCATAGCCAGTTGGTTCCATCTCTGGCTATCGGGGGTGAGTCATTAGCTCCCGCGGAGAGGGCCCACAACCTGGGCGTCCTCCTGGATGCTCGGCTGTCTTTAGACGATCATGTGACGGCTGTGGCCAGGGGGGCTTTTCATCAGGCTCGCCTGATACGCCAGTTGTGCCCCTTTCTGGATCGGGACGCCCTACGCACGGTCACTCAAGCCCTCGTTGTTTCCCGCCTGGACTATTGCAATGCTCTCTACATGGGGCTCCCCTTGAGGTGCACCTGGAGACTCCAGCTAGTCCAGAATGCGGCTGCGCGGGGGATTTTGGGGGCCTCTAGATGCTCCCATGTAACACCTCTCCTGCATGAGCTGCACTGGCTGCCGGTGGCCTTCCAGGTGCGCTTCAAGGTGTTAGTAACAACTTTTAAAGCGCTCCATGGCAATGGACCTAGGTATTTGCAAAACCGCCTCCTACCAAATATCTCCCTTCGACCAGTCCGCTCCCACAGAGAGGGCCTCCTTAGGGTACCGTCGGCCAGCCAATGCCGGCTGGCGACCCCCAGGGGGAGAGCCTTCTCTGTGGCAGCTCCTGCCCTCTGGAATGACCTGCCCCCCGACGTACGTACAATTGCGGACCTGCGCCTCTTCCGCCGAGCCCTGAAAACTCATCTGTTCCATGCGGCCGGCCTGGCGTAGTTTTGATTGGGTTTTGTTAGGGGTTTTATATTTTAGAGCAGGCTTTTATGTAATATTTACTGTGATTTTTATTATTGCCTGTTCACCGCCCTGAGTCCCGTAAGGGAGATAGGGCGGTATAT
>NW_015388289.1:23998-26707 GCF_001527695.2 Protobothrops mucrosquamatus
AGGGGAGAAGCCATAGAAGGAGAAGGAGGGAGGGAGGAGGAGGAGAAGGGGAGGAAGGAACAGAAGCCATAGAAGGAGAAGGAGGGAGGGAGGAGGAGGAGAAGGAGGAGGAGGAGAAGCCATAGAAGGAGGAGAAGGGGAGGGAGGAGGAGGAAGAGGAGGAGGAGAAGCCAGATAAGGAGAAGCAGGAGAAGGACAAGCTATAGAAGGAGAAGCTAGAGGAAGAGGAGATCATACGGGCCAGGATCAATCATGGATCTACTAGGACTACCTGTCCCAGGGGGGCCCAATTTCCCTCTCTTCCCCTTGGCTTACCAATGCTCATTCCATGCAGGCACCTCTCCAAGGAGTCAGTCTGCAGCTGCCGGTTCTGTGCAATTAATCTGATCTTGTAGAAAGCAAAGAGGTTCTCCACCGGAACGCCACACCAATGTTCTCCTGGATCAGCCACGCAATTCTTGGGGAGGCCAAAGTCTCTTTGGCAGCGTCCAGCTTCCCTGGAAAAAAGAAACCAGTAATAATAACAACAACAACAACAACAACAACAACAACAACAACAACTGGAGCATCACTTGAACACCATTGGCATTGACAAATTCACCATTAGTCAATTGCAAAAGGCGGCCTTACTAGGAACTGCTTCCACCCTGCAACGATATCTGTAATACCATCAAACATCCACATCTGCCTATCCCAGGTCCTTGGGAAGGACTCGATAGGTAGACAAAAATGCCCAATCCAGTCTGAACATCTGGCTGACTGTGCAATGATCCATAATAATAATAATATTGCTAAAATTTATTTTAAATTGTTAAATTGAATTGTTAAATTGTCCCGCGGCAAGTTGGCTGCAGAGAATTGTCCCATTCCAAAATCAGCCCTACGATGGCCCCAATGTTTGCTTAATGACCAGTGCAAAAGGAGGTCATAAAATCAGGTCAGTCAGCCATGTGACTGCCTCACTTTGCTACCCCCGTGACTTAAATCCAGAACGGGCAGGTTCCGTTACCATCATAACTTGAGGACTGTCTGTAGTTGGACACAAGGAACAGGCCAGAGAAAAGATAACCTTTATTGTCATTTTTATACTGTGGGCACAATGGCACACATCAAAAATGAAATTTAGTTGCCCGCTCTCAAAGTAAAACACATGCATGACACACACCTAAACATACTATGAACAACATATGTATAGACCCACACCCCTACATATACGTAGCAAATAAATACTAAATACTGTCCATCTTGAATATATAACAGAAGGAGGAAGCTTGAGAGTTCACAAGATTAATGCTGTAAGGAATGAAACTCTGGCTGAATCTGGATGTTCTGCTTCGGATACCACGGAGCCCCCTCCTCCCAGAAGGGAACAAGGAAAACAGGTCGTGAAGAGGGTGTGTAGTGTCCCAGATAATCTTACGGACCCTGCTCAAGCAACGCTTCTGTGCTATGTCCTGGATGGGAGGGAGGGAACTGCCAATGATCTTTTCTGCCGTCCTTACCACTCTCTGCACCGTCTTCCTGTCCGAAGCAGTGATGCTTCCAAACCAGACTGTGATGCTGTATGACAGGATGCTCTCCATCGTCCCCCTGTACTTAACTTACTTAACTTACTTAAATGTCATTCTAGTATCATTTTGAACAGGGGTCCCCAACCCCTGGGCTGTGGCCTACAACCGGGCTGTGGCCTATTTGGAACTGGGTGTTCTGTCCCACTTCCCACACCTTCCCATTTATTATGCAGCCAAGGCGTGGCTTCCTAATGCCTTCTCCTTTGCCTTTGGAGCCGCCCCATTGCATTCCTCTGTCCTACTCTCTTTTCTTGTCCGCGTTTTCGTGCATCCTGGATATCTCCCAGCTGTGAGTCATCACTGTCCAACTCAGGCTCCCAGCACAGCTGTGTCTCAGCCTGAGCGCGAGTAGAGGGGCCAGGCTCCTCCTCCGACTGTAAGTCTTAGAGCTCCTTCCTCTGACTCTGATGTCACTCCAGGCCCCTCCTCCTCCTCTTTTGATTCCTCAGACTCAGCTGCCAGGTCCACTGGCAGGCGAGGAATCACTACACTGGGCTGCGGAAGTGGCGGGCCGGCATGCATGCTCATATGCATGCAGCTCAACTGGGCATGTGTCTGTGTGCGCCAGGCTGTCACTCACATGAGTCGAGCTGCGTGCACACGCGTGAGCATGCCGGCCTGCCGCTCGTACGGCACAGTTCCCCTCTCACTCCCCCAAGCTGCAAAAGTTGGGGACTGCTGATATAGAACAGGGGACATGTTAGCAGTGTTCCAATATCTCAAGGGCTGCCACAAAGAAGAGGGAGTCAAGCTATTCTCCAAAGTGCCTGAAGGCAGGACAAGAAGCAACGGGTGGAAACTAATCAAGGAGAGAAGCAACCTAGAACTAAGGAGAAACTTCCTGACAGTTAGAAGAATTAACCAGTGGAACAACCTGCCTCCAGAAGTGGTGAATGCTCCAACAGTGGGAGTTTTTAAGAAGAGACTGGACAGCTATTTGTCCGAAACGGTATAGGGTTACCTGCCTGAGCAGGGGGTTGGACTTGATGACCTCCAAGGTCCCTTCCATCATCATCATCATCATCATCATCATCATCATCATCATCATCATCATCATCATCATCATCATCATCATCATCATCATCATCATCATCATCTATTATTATTATTATTATTATTATTATTATTATTATTATTA
>NW_015388289.1:29375-43404 GCF_001527695.2 Protobothrops mucrosquamatus
CCTATCTGGGCCATGAAACGCCTGCAAGAAAACAAGTTCAGAGAATGTCAAGAATCCCACAGTCATCGTCGTCGTCATCGTCGTCGTCGTCGTCGTCGTCGTCGTCGTCGTCGTCCTCCTCCTCCTCCTCCTCCTCCTCCTCCTCCTCTCCACAACCCCAACTCCCTTCTAACACTGATGATGTTACCTATCTGGGCCATGAAACGCCTGCAAGAAAACAAGTTCAGAGAATGTCAAGAATCCCACAGTCATCGTCGTCGTCATCGTCGTCGTCGTCGTCGTCGTCGTCGTCCTCCTCCTCCTCCTCCTCCTCCTCCTCCTCCTCCTCCTCCTCTCCACAACCCCAACTCCCTTCTAAAACTGATGATGTTACCTAGCTTGGGTAATGGAACCTCTCCAAGAGAAAACCGAGCTCAGAGAAACACCGCGGACCCTTTATTTCAACCCTGAGCTAGAAATATTCTCCTTTTATTGGTATCATGTCAAACTCCGTAATGAAGCCACGACGACTTGTAACCTCCGTATGTCTCTTTTGGGAGAACGGTGAGAGAAGATCTCCTATGTGCACAATTCAGGGACATCCTTAGGGAATTCTAGAACGGGAGATTGGAAAGGGATCCAATCTGATCCCAGCCCTTCCCAGGGCAGGAATTCATCCTTAGAGCGTCCTCAACGGAGGTCCATTTAGTCTTTATTTAAAGATATTTTCAGAATCCAGTCTTCCTGTCCCACTCGTAAACCAATCTTGTTTGATTGATTATGTGCCATCAAGTTGGTCCTGACTCTTAGCGACCACAGAGTTAGATTTGTCTCCATGGAAACATGACTTACTAGTTTGAATTTCTTCTAGTACGGGAGGATTGAAAGGGTATTGGGGGATGATTTATCCCGACTCGTACCCCCCACCCACCCACCCAGGACCCTGAATCCATTGCTATACAGGTAGTTCTTGACTTACGGCCACGATTGCTTAGCAATCAAGATCAGGTGAAGTGTTAATATCACTTTACAATGCCTTGGTAAGGCCACACTTGGAATACTGCTTCCAATTTTGGTCACTACGATGTAAAAAAGATGTTGAGACTCTAGAAAGAGTGCAGAGAAGAGCAACAAAGATGATTAGGAGACTGGAGGCTAAAGCATACAAGGAACGGTTGCTGGAATTGGGTATGTCTAGTTTAATGAAGAGAAGGACGAGGGGGGACAGGATAGCAGTCTTCCAGTATCTCAGGGGCTGCCACAAAGAAGAGGGAGTCAAGCTATTCTCCAAAGTGCCTGAAGGCAGGACAAGAAGCAACAGATGGAAACTAATCAAGGAGAGAAGCAACCTAGAACTAAGGAGGAATTTCCTGACCAATTAGAACAATTAACCAGTGGAACAACCTGCTTCCAGAAGCGGTGAATGCTCCAACACTGGAAGTTTTTAAGAAGAGACTGGACAGCCATTTGTCTGAAATGGCACAGGGTTTCCTGCCTGAGCAGGGGGTTGGACTAGATGACCTCCAAGGTCCCTTCCAACTTTATTATTGTTATTATGGATCATCGCACAGTCAGCCAGATGTTCAGACTGGATTTGGCATGTTGTCTACCTATCGAGTCTTTCCCAAGGACCTGGGATAGGCAGATGTGGATGTTTGATGGTATTACAGATATCGTCGCAGGATGGAAGCAGTTCCTAGTAAGGCCGCCTTTTGCAATTGACTAATGGCGAATTTGTCAATGCCAATGGTGTTCAAGTGGTGCTCCAGTTGTTTTGGGATTGCACCCAAGGCGCCTATGACTATTGGTAGGTACTACCCTTGCTTGCCTTTGCCACAGTCTTTCTATTTCTATTTGTAGGTCTTTGTATTTTGTTATCTTCTCCAGTTCTTTCTCTTCTATTCTGCTGTCTCCAGGCACTGCCACGTCCACTACCCAGACTTATTATTATTATTATTATTATTATTATTATTATTATTATTATTATTATTATTATTATTATTATTATTATTATTATTATTATTTATTATTGTTATTGTTATTGTTATTGTTATTATTATTTCCATTGGTAAGATTGATAAGTGAGCCATGCCCAATTTTAGGACCTTTTTTTCACCACGGTTGTTAAACGAATCATGGACTCATGCGGTCAGTAAGCAAGCTCAGCTTCCTCCACTGACTTTGCCTATCAGACGCCGTCTCGGAAGGTCACGCATGTTGATCCCATGACCCCAGCAACCGTCGCGAGTGCGTTCTCGTTTCTGCGCCCCTGAATGTTGGCCGCACGGAGTGCCACAACCCCTTTTTTTCCAGTGCCGTTGTGTCTGTGAGTGGAATGGTTGTAAGTCGAGGACTACAGGACCGTGAGCAGTCCATTCAAGCACACCCAGGGCACAGCTCAGGGGTGTTGTGTAGGCTTTTAGGAATGAGAACGCTTCACAGGGATAAGGAGCTGGCTCAAAGGAGGCTGTGCACGGTTCTGGAAAAGGAGGGCCTAGTGGTGGGAGCCCCTTAGAGCAGGGGTGGGAAACCCTTTTGAGGCTGGAGGACAAACCCCTGAAATGAGTCCTGGGTTGGGCTCCAGAGGGTTGGGAGAAGCAGAGGATGAGAGAATGAAGTCTCCGGGATAAGCTCTCTCTTCCTCCCTCCCTCTCTCTTTCTTTCTTTCTCTCACTCCCTCTTTCTCTCTCTTTCTTTCCCTCTCTTCTCTCTCTCTCTTTCTCTCATTCACATTCCCTCTCCCTATTCCACCTTCCTTCCTTCCTTCCTTCCTTCCTTCCTTCCTTCCTTCCTTCCTTCCTTCCTTTTCCTCTCTTTTCTCTTTATCTCTCTAATTCCCCTTACTTTCTGTTTTCTTTCTTTCTTTTCCTCTCTTTTCTCTCTCTCTCTCTCATTCCCCCTCTTTCTTTCTTTCTTTCTTTCTTTCTTTCTTTCTTTCTTCCTTCCTTCCTTCCTTNTATTCCACCTTCCTTCCTTCCTTCCTTCCTTCCTTCCTTCCTTCCTTCCTTCCTTCCTTCCTTTTCCTCTCTTTTCTCTTTTTCTCTCTCATTCCCCCTTTCTCTTTCTTTCTTTCTTTCTTTCTTTCTTTCTTTCTTTCTTTCTTTCTTTCTTTCTTTCTTTCTTTCTTTCTTCCTTCCTTCCTTCCTTCCTTCCTTTTCCTCTTTTCTCTTTTTCTCTCTCATTCCCCCTTTCTCTTTCTTTCTTTCTTTCTTTCTTTCTTTTCCTCTCTTTTCTTTCTGTCTCTCTCATTCCCTTTCTGTTTGTTTGTTTGTTTGTTTGTTTGTTTGTTTGTTTGTTCGTTCCTTCCTTCCTTCCTTCCTTCCTTCCTTCCTTCCTTCCTTCCTTCCTTCCTTTTCCTCTCTTTTCTCTTTCTCTCTCTCTCATTTCCCCTTACTTTCTGTTTTTCTTTCTTTCTCTTTCTTTCTTTCTTTCTTTCTTTCTTTCTTTCTTTCTTTCTTTCTCTTTCTTTCT
This sequence comes from Protobothrops mucrosquamatus, assembly GCF_001527695.2. Taxonomy (NCBI): domain Eukaryota; kingdom Metazoa; phylum Chordata; class Lepidosauria; order Squamata; family Viperidae; genus Protobothrops; species Protobothrops mucrosquamatus. The sequence goes on from NW_015388289.1 coordinate 32,826, forward strand.
TTCTTTCTTTCTTTTCCTCTCTTTTCTCTTTCTCTCTCTCTCATCCCCCCTTACTTTCTGCTTTTTTCTTTTTTTCTTTCTTTCTTTCTCTTTCTCTTTCTTTTTCTTTCTTTCTTTCTTTCTTTCTTTCTTTCTTTCTTTCTTTCCTTTTCTTCCTTCCTTCCTTCCTTTTCTTTTCTTTTCTTTTCTCTCTTTCTCTCTCTCTCATTCCCCCTTGCCTTCTCTCTATTCCCCCTTTCTTTCTTTCTTTCTTTCTTTCTTTCTTTCTTTCTTTCTTTCTTTCTTTCTTTCCTTCTTTCTTTCTTTCTTTCTTTCTTTCCTTTCTCCCGGGTTCTCCCTCTTTCTCTTGCGCTCTCTCTTTTTCTTTCTCCATATCTCTCTCTTTCTCTCTCACACAGTGGGTGGACACAGGACAAATCCCACACTGGATTGAACAGATTTGGGATTCCAACAAAAGAGAATATTTGCAGATCAGGGTTGAACGGTGGGTCCTTGGTGCTCTCGGAGCTTGGTGGCTTCCTTGCAAGCGTTCCATCAGACGTGCCCTGATGATGTTAACTAGATGGGTAGTGAAACGTCTGCAAGAAAACCACCAAGCTCAGAGAGCACCCAGGACCCCACAGATTTGGGATTAGAAATGGCATTCGGTTGATGTGCTGACTCCCTACGTATCACATCAAACATGACAATTCAAAGGTGGCTTTTTGAAGGACTCAAGAGACAAGACCTCAGGTTTAAATGGGCTGTGGCGGGGGTGGGGGTGGGGAGATAGAGAGACGCTGGGATTTGCACACCCCATGATCTAATTAATTTATAACAGGGGGATGGGTTAAAATTGGATTCATAATTGCAGCCCTAACTGCACGAGGCCTCTGGGGAGAGGATGAGCAGCTAGCTACCAGGTCTTTCACCACCAACCCATCATCCATTTCTCCTGCAAAGCCACTAGGAATCCCCTTCCCCTGCGCTGGGGGTGGGGGAGCTAATGCTGATGAAAAAACAAACTGGAGAGTGGGTTNAATAACAGAGTTGGAAGGGATCTTGGAGGTCTTCTAGTCCAACCTCCTGCTCAGTGACTGGGATGGTATACGGTGTCCCATCTCCTTGAGCGGGTTGGATTATTAGAAGAAGCTGCCAAAATAAGCCAACACAGTCCTAGGTTGCATTAACAGAGGGATAGAATCAAGATCAGGTGAAGTGTTAATACCACTTTACAATGCCTTAGTAAGGCCACACTTGGAATACTGCATCCAGTTTTGGTCACCACGATGTAAAAAAGATGCTGAGACTCTAGAAAGAGTGCAGAGAAGAGCAACAAAGATGATCAGGGGACTGGAGGCTAAAACATATAAGGAACGGCTGCTGGAATTGGGTATGTCTAGTTTAATGAAGAGAAGGACGAGGGGGGACATGATAGCCATGTTCCAATTTCTCAGGGGCTGCCACAAAGAAGAGGGAGTCAAGCTATTCTCCAAAGCGCCTGAAGGCAGGACAAGAAGCAACGGATGGAAACTAATCAAGGAGAGAAGCAACCTAGAACTAAGAAGAAACTTCCTGACAGTTTGAACAATTAACCAGTGGAACAACCTGCCTCCAGAAGTTGTGGGTGTAATGACTAGTTTAATGAAGAGAAGAACTAGGGGTGACATGATAGCAGTGTTCCAATTAGGGTTGCCAGGTCTGCTTCCAAAAAATAGCGGACAAGTGGGGGGGGGGTGTTAAGTAGTAAAAAAAGTAGACTGTACAGCTTTAGATTACATACCATTTCATCATAAAGCTTTTGAATAAAAAAAATGTCCACTATTTTGTGAAAAAAATAGTGAACATAATGTGAAAAAAGCGGACTGTCCACTCAAATAGTGGACACCTGGCAACCCTAGTTCCAATATCTTGGGGATTGCCACAAAGAGGAGGGAGTCATGCTATTCTCCAAAGCCCCTGAAGGCAGGACAAGGGATAGAAACTAATCAAGGAGAGAAGCAAGCTAGAACTAAGGAGAAATTGACAGAATAATTAACCAATGGAAATTGACAGAATAATTAACCAATGGAACTTCTGGACTTGCCTCCAGAAGTTGTGGGTGCTCCAACATTGGAAGTTTTCAAGAAGAGACTGGACAGCCATTTGTCTGAAATGGTATAGGGCAGGGGTAGGCAACCTTGGCTCTTTTATGACTCGTGGACTTCAACTCCCAGAATTCCTGAGCCAGCCATGCTGAGGGGAAAGGGAGAGATTTCCAAGCTGAGCCATGCTGGCTCAGGAATTCTGGGAGTTGAAGTCCAGGAGTTATAAAAGAGCCAAGGTTGCCTACCCCTGGGATAGGGTTTCCTGCCTGAGCAGGGGTTAGACTAGAAGACCTCCAAGCTTCCTCCCAACTCAGTGGTTGGATTCAGCCGGTCCCTACCACTTCGGCAGAACCGGTAGCTAATTTTTTGTTGCCCAGGCCCAGAATGGACTTCTGGAAGAGGCATCCACACAGAGAACCGGTGGTTCACATCTTTGAATCCCACCACTGTCCCAACTGTGTTGTCCTGTGATTCTGTTAAGACCTCCAAGGTCCCTTCTAGCCTTATTGATTCTATGGTCTTTGTTCTCAAAGTCTTCCTGGGCGTCTCCAGCCGGGTGAGAGATTTACTTTGATTTCCACCCGCGCATCGGGTGCGATCTTTATCGGAAGGGATGGAGCCCCAGGCTCTGAATCTATTGCGAATCAGGAAATTGCTTTCCCCTTCTTGGCATCGTTTTTTAAATTAAAAAGAAAAAGAAAAAGAAAAGAACTGTAGGGAGAGGGAAACTAGCCAAGAGGAATCTGGGGGGAAATGTCATGAAGTACGTGGTCGTTGTCGGTAAGATTGGGAGATTTATGCTGGTAGTCCTCGCTTAGCGACCCCAATTGTTACCAGTAATTCAGTCACTAAGCATTATGGTTGTTAAGCAAAACATCACGTGACCACAATGGGTTTATGACCTTGCTTCATTTCTGGTCGTTAAGCGAATCGCCCACAGTCGTTAAGTGTAAAATACATGATTCATTTAATAAACGCAGTGATTCATTTAATAACGGTGGCAAAAAGGATGTAAAACGGGGCAAAGCTCCCTTAACAACTGCCTTGCTTAACAACTGGAGCGGAGGTAGAACTTCAAAATTGGTCATACAGGCAGTCCTCAACTTACAACCTCAACCGAGCCCAAAGTTTCTGCGGCTGAGACATCTGTTCAGTGATTTTTGCCCCATTTTACGACCTTTCTCGCCACAGTTGTTAAGTGAATCGCAGCAGTTGGTGAGTGAGTGACGCGGTTGTTAAGTGAATCGGGCTTCCCTCATGGACTTTGCTTGTCAGAAGGTCGCAAAAGGGGATCACGTGACCCCCTGGGGACACTGCAACCGTCGTAAATACGAGTCAGTTGCCGAGCGTCTGGATGTTGATCACGAGACCACGGGGATGCCTAAATGATTGTATGAAAAACAGTCATGTCACTTTGTTTAGCGAATGGTCACTAAACGAACTGTTGTTAGTCGAGGACTACTGGTATACGTATCTTCTGGGAAGTCTGGTTGCTAAGCAACTGGTCGTAAGTCGAGGACTACCTGTATTTCAAAATGAGCAAGTGCTGGAAAACTAGGTCAGTGCTCTGTGGTTTATTTCCTGGACCATTTAATTGCAGAGAAGACCGAGAGAACAAGATAACAGCTTTGTGTGTGTGTGTGTTATTGACATCTGCTAATGCAGAGGTCACCAACCTTTGTCAGTTGGCGGACCGGAGGAAAAGGGAAGGGGAAGCATTTTACATGCGCGCACTGCAAATGGGGCGGGGCTAGCATCCACGTGATACTTGCTAGCCCTGCCCCGTTAGTGCGTGGCGCAACGCCTTGTTTCTGCGCCCTGGGGAGCGGCGGTAGCCATTTTTGCACCTTGCAGTGTGGCAGCGGCCCGTTTTCGCGCCCCGAGGTGCAGTGGTGGCCCGATTTTGCTCCCCGTGACGCGGTATCCTGTTTTTGTGCCTCACAGCCGCGGCGCTAGCACAAGTGAGGGGGTGTGCATGCACACCTGCACACACTGGCCAGCCTGTCCCATGGCCCAGTGGCCAGCAGGCCTTGGCCCGCTACCGGGCCTCGGCCCACAGGTTGGGGACCCCTGTGCTAATGATTTGACTGACAGAGAAGGAGACTTGTTTTACGTTTTGGAAACCAGCAACTCAAGCTAAGGTTTACAGGTAGTCCTCGCCTTACGACAGTTCATTTAGTGACCGAAGTTACAACAGCACTGGAAAAAAAGCGCCTCGTGACTATTTTTCACACTTACGACTTTTGCAGCTTCCCCGTGGTCGCATGATCAAAACTTAAGACACTTGGCAACTGACTCATATTTATGACGGTATGCAGCTTGCTGGGGGGGCTCACGTGATCCCCTTTTACGACTTTCTGACAAGCAAAGTCAAGGGGGGAAGCCAGATCTACTTAACAACCGCGCTACTAATTTAATAAGTGCCGCGATTCACTTAACAACCGTGGCGAGAAAGGTCGCAAAATGGGGCAAAATTAATTTACGAACTATCTTGTTTAGCGACGAAAAATCTGGGCTCCTCTGCAGTCCCTTACAGTAGAGCTTGAGTTATGACCGATCGCGCAGCGACGGTTTGAGGTTCTGACAGAATCAATGTCTTGTTTAGCGACAGAAATGTTGTGGTCATAAGTCGAGGACTCCCCGTCCTCGACCCCACCAAAAACTCTTCGGGATCCTTGTTCTTACCTAAGCAGGAGAGACAGGTGAGAAGAACGATGATCCACGCCAGTGTGAGGGACATCCTGAAGCTCACAGCGCACGACAGCTGCGAAGAGACGACAATAGCAGGCGTTTAAATCTCCCTTGTGGGTCCCCCCCCTTTTTTTTGAAAATCAAAGCGGTGTGCGTGAGGCACATTTTAAATTATGCAGGCGCACGCTTCCCGCAAACTCCACAACTCTGGAGACTGGCACCAGGAAGAGATGCCTTGGAGAGAGAAGGAAGGGAATCAGCCGTTGCTTTTTGGCTCAAAGCTATACAAGTAGTCCTTGACATACAACCATTCATTTAGTGACCGTTCAGAGTTACAATGGCACTGAAAAAAGCGACTTATGACCCTTTTTCACACTTAATGACCGTTGTAGCCTCCTCACGATCAGGTGGTCAAAATTCAGAGGCTTGGCCACTGACTCATATGTATGACGGTGGCAGTGTCCTGGGGTCACGTGATCCCCTTTGGTGACTTTCTGACAAGCAAAGTCAGTGGGGTAACCATGTTCCCTTCACAAGCAGGTCACTAACTTGACAACTGGAGGGATTCGCTTAGCGACTGTGGCAAGAAAGGTTGTAAAATGGTGCAGAACTCACTTAACAACTATATCTATCTATCTATCTATGTATCATCTATCATCTATCAATCTATCTATCTATCTATCATCTCTCTCTCTCTCTCTCTCTCTCTCTCTCTCTCATCTATCTATCATCTATCTATCTATCTATCATCTCTCTCTCTCTCTCTCTCTCTATCTCTCTCTATCATCTATCTCTCTATCATCTATCTATCTATCATCTCTCTTTCTCTCTCTCTCTCTCTATCTATCTATCATCTATCTCTCTATCATCTATCTCTCTATCATCTATCTATCTATCATCTCTCTTTCTCTCTCTCTCTATCATCTATCTATCTATCTATCTATCATCTTTCTCTCTCTCTCTCTATCTATCTATCATCTATCTATCTATCATCTCTCTTTCTCTCTCTCTCTCTCTCTATCATCTATCTATCTATCTATCTATCATCTATCTATCATCTATCATCTATATCCTCTTTCTCTCTATTTATCATCTATATCTATTTATCTATCTATCTATTTATCATCTATCTATCATCTCTTTCTCTCTCTCTCTCTATCTATCATCTATCTATAATCTCTCTTTCTCTCTCTCTCTCTCTATCTATCATCTATCTATCATCTCTCTTTCTCTCTCTCTCTCTATCTATCAGCTATCTATCATCTATCTATCATCTCTATCTATCTATCTATCTATCTATCCATCTTCTATCTATTCTCTCTCTCTCTCTCTCTCTCTCTCTCTCTCTCTCTCTATCTATCTATCTATCTATCTATCTATCACTATCTATCTATCATCTCTTTCTCTCTCTTTCTCTCTCTCTATCTATCACTATCTATCTATCATCTCTTTCTCTCTCTCTCTCTCATCTATCTATCTATCATCTATCTATCATCTCTCTCTATCTATTATCTCTCTCTCTCTCTCTCTCTTATTTATCTTTCTATCATCTATCTATCTCTCTATCTATCTATCTATCTATCTATCTATCTATCTATCTATCTATCTATCTATCATCTCTCTATCTATCTATTTATCATCTATCTATTATCTAGCTATCATATCTTTCTCTCTCTCTCTCTTTCTATCATCTATCTATCATCTATCTATCTATCTATCTATCTATCATCTCTCTCTATATCTATCTATCTATCTATCATCTCTTTCTCTCTCTTTCTCTCTATCTATCATCTAATCTATCATCTCTCTCTATCATCTATCTATCTATCATCTATCTATCATCTCTCTATTATCTATCTATCATCTATCATCTATCTATCTATCATCTCTCTCTTATCTATCATCTATCTATCTATCTATCTATCATCTCTCTCTATATATTTATCTATCATCTATCTATCATTTATCTATCATCTATCTATATATCATCTATCATCTATCTCTCTATATCATCTATCTATCTATCTATCCTATCTATCATCTCTCTCTCTATCTCTCTATTTATCATCTATCATTATCTAGCTATCATATCTTTCTCTCTCTCTCTATCATCTATCTATCTATCTATCTATCTATCTATCTATCTATCTATCTATCTATCTATCTATCTATCTATCTATCTATCATCTCTCTCTCTATATATATTTATCTATCTATCGTCTATCTATCAATCATTTATCTATCATCTATCTATCTATATCTATCTATCTATCTATCTATCTATCTATCTATCTATCTATATCTATCATCTATCATCTATCATCTCTCTATCATCTATCTATCTCTCTCTCTCTCTATCATCTATCTATCATCTCTCTATCTCTATCTATTTATCATCTATCTATTATCTAGCTATCATATCTTTCTCTCTTTCTCTCTATCATCTATCTATCTATCATCTATCTATCTATCTATCTATCTATCTATCTTTCTATCATTTATCTATCTATCTATCTATCTATCATCTATCTATCTATCATCTATCTATCTATCATCTCTCTTTCTCTCTATCTCTCTATCTATCATCTATCTATTATCTAGCTATCATATCTCTTTCTCTCTCTCTCTCTCTATCATCTATCTATCTATCTATCTATCTATCTATCTATCTATCTATCTATCTATCGTTTATCTATCTATCTATCATTTATCTATCTATCATCTATCTATCTATCATCTATCTATCATCTATATCATCTCTCTATCTCTCTATCTATTTATCATCTATCTATTATCTAGCTATCATATATCTCTCTCTCTCATCCATCTATCTATCTATCATCTATCTATCTATCATATATCTATCTATCTATCTATCTATCTATCTATCTATCTATCTATCTATCTATCTATCTATCTATCTATTTATCATCTATCTATTATCTAGCTATCATATCTCTTTATCTCTATCATCTAGTTATCTATCTATCTATCTATCATCTATCTATCATCTATCTATCATCTTTCTCTATATCTATCTATCTATCATCTATCTATCAATCATTTATCTATCATCTATCTATCTAAACCTACTTTGTAATCCATCCACCCATCCGTCCTCTACCCATACATCCAACTCTTCTCTTTGTGTCTGAGTTTCTCTCTCTCTCTTTCTCTCTCTCACCCTTTTCTCCAATCTTCAATGTAAGCAATTCCCCCCCCCCCTATTTTAATTACTCTGTGATAAAGAAACAAAGCTGCAAAGGGCTTTCTGGTGTCCAGGTGAGCTTCTAATCAGCCATCCTGAAATCCAGGCTCCTATCTAGACAGACAACCTCTGATTATCTCACAAATTGAGGGGGGGATTTGTCCTGGTGAACTCATGGGCTTTTTTGAAGGGCTCCTGCTTGGTGACTGTCTGCAAGCCTCTTTGGTTGTTTTTATTATTTTTTCATTTATTAAATTTATATGCCATCCATTTCACTGTGAAGCAGTCTTTGGGCTCATTATTCTATGGTTGATGATTTTACCTAATTTGGGTAATGAAACATCTGCCAGAAAACAACCAAGCTCATAGAGCAGGGCTTTTCAACCTTTTCACCCATTATACCACTTTTAGGATATGGCAATATCCGAGTACCACCTGTCGCCTAGCAAGGTGTCAAAAACTTGATGACCAAAAAAAAAATAAGGACAAAAAGTGATAAAGTGCAGGTAGTCCTCGACTTACAACAGTTCGCTTAATGACTGTTTGAAGTTACAATGGCACTGGAAAAAGTGCCCCCCAAGCCACAGCCGAGCAAGACACCTGCCTGCCCGCCCGGCCGCGCTCTTCCTCCTGTCCGAGGTTTCCATTGTTGTGAGGCATTTCTGTTGAGGATTGGCAGCAGGGGTGGGGTGGGGGGTGTTTGGTTTTTATTCCACCCATCTGCTGGGTGGTTGCAGCAGGTTTTGGTCACTTCACATGACCCTGGGACACTGTGACCGTCATAAATATGAATCAGTTGCCAAGCATCTGAATGTAAATCACAAGACTCTGGAAATGCTGCAACATTCCAGCTGATCGGCGCTTCTTCTGGGCTCAGCAGAAACACCAGGATCAGCGCCGAGCTCCAGCTGGAACCTGGCGCTGATCCTGGCACTACCACTGAGCTCTGACAGCCCTGAAGAAGCGTCGATCAGCTGGAAAGCGGCACTGATCCTGGCGCTTCCGCTGAGCCCTGACAGCCCTGCAGCTCTAGCCATCTCTCGCTCAGGCTTGTGTGGTGCTGCCACCAGTTCAGCTCATTCCCCTCCCCCACTACCACTTTTCTAGGATGGTCGCGTACCACCTGCCAGGTGCCAATGTACCACAGGTGGTACCCGTACCACTGGTTGAAAAGCCCTGTCATAGAGCACCAAGGACCCCACAGTCTTCCTCCTCCTCCTCCTCCTCTTCTTCTTCTTCTTCTTCTTCTTCTTCTTCCTCTTCCTCTTCCTCTTCTTCTTCTTCTTCTTCTTCTTCTTCCTCTTCCTCTTCCTCTTCCTCTTCCTCTTCCTCTTCTTCTTCTTCTTCTTCTTCTTCTTCTTCTTCTTCTTCTTCTTCTTCTTNTGTTACCCCACAGTCTTCCTCTTCCTCCTCTTCCTCATCATCTTCCTTCTCCTCTTCTTCCTCCTCCTCGCCTCCTTTTCCTATGGCTTCTCCTCCTTCTCCTCTTCCTCCCCCTTCCTCCCCCTCCTCCTCCTCTCCACAAACCCCACTCCCTTCTAGCCCTGATGATGTTACCTAGTTGGGTACTGAAACGTCTGCAAGAAAACAACCAAGCTCAGACAGCACCCAGGACCCCTCATTTTAACCCTGAGCTACCAATATTCTCCTACACTGCATCTTCTTAGGTTGCCTCCGTGTCTCACACACTGGCAGGGCATCTTCCCATTCTTATTTTTGCATGCCCACCTGTTTCTCTCCCCTTCTTCCTCTCTGCCCACCTTCTACCCCACCCCCGAAACGTTTTCACGGTGGACTAAAAATTCAAACAGTCAAACAGACAATTTTTCACTTCCTGCAAGTCTGCCTACTTTCCTGGGACTGAGTTTCCAGACAGACTGGATGGTGCTGTTAACCTTGGTTGTTCTGGAGGGCAAGGCTGGAGCTGAACATTTGAGGGCAGCGAAGATTTTGTGTCCTTATTTAGTTGTATCGCGCCTTTATTATTTTAACAAATAGCTCAAGGCAACAAGGTTTAACGAAGAGAAGGACGAGGGGGGACAGGATAGCAGTGTTCCAATATCTCAGGGGCTGCCCCAAAGAAGAGGGAGTCAAGCTATTCTCCAAAGCGCCTGAAGGCAGGACAAGAAGCAACGGATGGAAACTAATCAAGGAGAGAAGCAACCTAGATTGAACTAAGGAGAAACTTCCTGACAGTTAGAACAATTAACCAGTGGAACAACCTGCCTCCAGAAGCGGTGAATGCTTCAACACTGGAAGTTTTTAAGAAGAAACTGGACAGCCATTTGTCTGAAATGGTATAGGGTTACCTGCCTGAGCAGGGGGTTGGGCTTGATGACCTCCAAGTTCCCCTCAACTTTATTATTATATTATTAATTATTATTATTATTATTATTATTATTATTATTATTATTATTATTATTATTATTATTATTATTATTATTATTATTATTATTATTATTAAATATATCTAACACACTTTCCACCAGCACCTGTGAGGTGGGTTGGGTTGAGAGAGAGAGAGAGAGAGAGAGGGAGGGATTGGATCATATTGGTCATTTAAGACCAGGACTTTGGACACAAACTGGGCAATTGAAAGATTTCAGCCTTGAAT
>NW_015388289.1:45741-49978 GCF_001527695.2 Protobothrops mucrosquamatus
GAGAGAGAGAGAGAGAGAGAGAGAGTTCCAACTCTAGCAGAGATAAAAACCCCTTCCTTACTGGGCGACATAGAAAGCTCACTTCAGATTGGAAACTGGGACTCCATCTCATAGATAAAAGCCGAGAAGCATCCCAGGCTGAGTGTGTAACAGGTGTGAGAGCCAAGCTTTGTACCAGCTGCCTGTGATGAAGGGGTGTGGCCTATGCTCCCTGGCCAATCAGCAGAAAGCCCTGGGGAGGGTCTGAACAGTCTAGCCTGAAGATGCCAGGGCAGGAAAAGGGGACAACCTGTGTGATTGTTACCAGACTTCAGGGTAGCTAATTGTTTTTCTTAACATTACACACCAACAATTCCACTCCAGGGTTCTCCCTCAAGGCACTGGTGATTAGATTCAAACGATCCTTTCCTACACAAGATATGAAGACCCAGTTCTCTGAAGGAGGTTCTGTGGCTGGGAAAGGTGGAAGAGGAGAGGAGGGGAGGGAAGGGGAGAAGAAAAGAAAAGAAAAGAAAAGAAAAGAGAATAGAGCTGGAAGGGACCTTGGAGGTCTTCTAGTCCAGCCCCCTGCTCAAGCAGGAGAACCTATACCATCTCAGACAAGTGACTGTCCAGTCTCTTCTTAAAAACCTCCAGTGATGGAGCGCCCACGATTTCTGGTGGCAAGCTGTTCCACTGGCTGACTGTCCTCACTGTTAGGAAGTTTCTCCTTGATTCCAGGTTGCTTCTCTCGTTGGTCAGTTTCCAACCATTGTTTCTCATCCTTCCCTCTGGTGCTCTGGTGAACAAAGTGACCCCCTCTTCTTGGTGGAAGCCCCTCATATACTGGAACACTGCTATCATGTCACCCCTATTTCTTCTTTTCTTTAGACTAGCCAAACCCAATTCCTGCAGCCGTTCTTCGTATGTTTTAGCCTTGGATCGACTTAGTTGCTCTTCTCTGAATTTTCTCCAACGTCTCAACGTCTTTTTTGTAGCATGGTGACCAAAACTGGCTGCAATATTCCAGGTGTGGTCTCACTAGGGTTTTATAAAGCGGTACTAACACTTCGCGTGATCTTGATTCTATGCCTTTGTTTATACAACCCAGGATTGTATTAGCTTTTTTGGCTGCTGCTGCACACAGCTGGCTCATAGTCAAGTGATCGTCCACTAGGACTCCAAGGTCCTTCTCACAGTTGCTGTTCTTGAGAAGAGAAGAGAGGTTCCAGGTTGCTTCTCTCCTTGATCAGTTTCCATCCATTGCTTCTTGTCCAGCCTTCTGGTGCTTTGGAAAATAGGTGGACCCCCCACCCCTCTTCTTTCTGGCAGCCCCTCAGATACTGGAACAGTCAGCATATGCATTTTTACTCTCTCCTGTCTAATCGCCCCTCCAACCTTTACACTTTTTCAGGCCATTTTTTCCACATAATCCTTCTGGAATAACTACCTATACTTGGAAGAACACAGTGTTGGTCGAAATGGTTATAGCAAAGAGATAATATAATAAAAAGATAATAAGAGCCAGCTTGGCCAAGTGGTTAAGGCACCAGGCTAGAAACTGGGAGACTGGGAGTTCTAGTCCTGCCTTAGACATGAAGGTCAGCTGAGTGACTTTGGGCCAATCACCAGGAGATGGTGAGTTCTAGTCCTGCCTTAGGCATGAAAGCCTGCTAATGACTTTGGGCCAATCATCAGGAGACGATGAGTTCTAGTTCCATCGTAAGGCATAAAAGCCAGCTGGGTGTCTTTGGGCCAATCACCAAGAGATGGTGAGTTCTAGTCCTGCCTTAGGCATGAAAGCCTGCTAATTACTTTGGGCCAATCACCAGGATATGGAGAATTGTAGTCCCATCCCACCTTACGTTCTAGTCCCACTTTAGGCATGAAAGCTAGCTGAGTGACTTTGGGCCAATCACCAAGAGACAGTGAGTTCTAGTTCCATCTTAAGGCATGAAAGCAGGCTGGGTGATTTTGGGTCAATCACCAGGAGACCGTGAATTGTAGTCCCATCCCATCTTAAGTTCTAGTCCTACTTTAGGCATAAAAGCCAGCTGGGTGACTTTGGGCCAATCATCAGGAGACGGTGAGTTTTATTCCCACCTTAGGCATGAAAGCCTGCTAATGACTTTGGGTCAATCATCAGGAGATGGTGAGTTCCAGTCCCATCTTAAGGCATGAAAGTGGGCTGGGTGACTTTGGGCCCATCACCAGGAGACGGTGAATTGTAGTCCCATCCCACCTTAAGTTCTAGTCCCACTTTAGGCATGAAAGCTAGCTGAGTGACTTTGGGACAATCACCAAGAGACGGTGAGTTCTAGTTCCATCTTAAGGCATGAAAGCGGGCTGGGTGACTTTGGGCCCATCACCAGGAGACGGTGAGTTCTAGTTCCATCTTAAGGCATGAAAGCAAGCTGGGTGACTTTGGGCCCATCACCAGGAGACGGTGAATTGTAGTCCCTTCCCACCTTAAGTTCCAGTCCCACTTTAGGCATGAAAGTTAGCTGGGCGACTTTGGGCCCATCACCAGGAGACGGTGAATTGTAGTCCCATCCTATCTCAAGTTCTAGTCCCACTTTAGGCATAAAAAGCCAGCTGGGTGACTTTGGGCCAGTAGCTCTCTTTCAATCTAATTCACCTGACAGGGTTGTTGTGAGGAAAACAGTGGGAGAAAGGAAGGAGTATTAGGTATGTTCGCCATCTTGAGTTATTTACAAAGTAATAATGGCGGGGTAAAAAAAAAAAAAAAAAAAAAAAAAAAAAGAGAGAGAGAGAGAGAGAGAGAGAGAGAATATTTCAAGTAAAACTCTATTGATCATCATGACCCACAGACTTTTATTGGGGGGAATTAGGTTTTGGAGGGAAAACTTTTTCTTCCTCACAAGAGAACACTTCCATGCTGGTCCTGACCCCCCCCACCCCTTTCCATGAGCTTTCAGGAAACTCCTCAGTGGCCCCAGAATGTACTTTGAAAAAGCGAGGCTTAGATTTGTATGTATTTTCTCTTCAGACACACCGGTACGTGTGTCTCCGTGACAGAGAGATCAGCTTGTTCCCAGGGACAGCAGCGATCAAATATGCAAGAGTAAAACAGCTTTGAGTCAGGTTCTGGTTGCGGGGGGGGGGGGGCGCAACCAGCACCTGCAAAAAGCAATCTCTCTGCCCCCCCCTCGCCTCAGAAAGCCGCCTCTTGTTCTCAAGGGTCTTTGCAAACCCAATCAGCTGTGACAACAAATCTCCTCAGCTTTGGCGCCCAAAGCAGCCCTCAAAACTTTTCTTCGGTGACAGGTTCCCGAGAGGGGAAAGGAAGGGAAGCGCAGGCAATGAAAAAAATAAAATGAAAATAATAATTTAAAAAAGATCTGTGTTGACTCCTTAGTTGTGCTACTAAACTTATGTGTATCCCGGTAACAGGTATGTTATTCCATGCAACTCAAAGGGATGATAGGTCACGATCTAACTCGGGTTCATATCAAGGGAGGGAAACTGGAATTGCTCAGATTGAAGAAAGGGAAAGGGAACAGGGGATTTATTATTATTATTATTATTATTATTATTATTATTATTATTATTATTATTATTATTAGCCTTTCCATCTCTTAATTCTAGACCCATGTTGGGCGTGAAAGCTGACGGGGTGACTTTGGGCCACTGGCGAGGAGATTGGGAGTTCTAGTCCCATGTTGGGCGTGAAAGCTGACTGGGTAACTTTGGGCAAATCACCAGGAGATTGGGAGTTCTAGTCCCATGTTGGGCATGAAAGCTGACTGGGTAACTTTGGGCAAATCACCAGGAGATTGGGAGTTCTAGTCCCATGTTGGGCGTGAAAGCTGACTGGGTAACTTTGGGCAAATCACCAGGAGATTGGGAGTTCTAGTCCCATGTTGGGCGTGAAAGCTGACTGGGTAACTTTGGGCAAATCACCAGGAGATTGGGAGTTCTAGTCCCATGTTGGGCATGAAAGCTGACTGGGTAACTTTGGGCAAATCACCAGGAGATTGGGAGTTCTAGTCCCATGTTGGGCATGAAAGCTGACTGGGTAACTTTGGGCAAATCACCAGGAGATTGGGAGTTCTAGTCCCATGTTGGGCGTGAAAGCTGACTGGGTAACTTTGGGCCAATCACCAGGAGATTGGAAGTTCTAGTCCCATGTTGGGCGTGAAAGCTGACGGGGTGACTTTGGGCCACTCGCCAGGAGATTGGGAGTTCTAGTCCCACGTTAGGCGTGAAAGCTGACTGGGTAACTTTGGGCCAATCA